>NC_023170.2:4573480-4878379 GCF_000231095.2 Oryza brachyantha
CGTGCCCTCTCGTGCCGTACGTGGGTCCCGCCGGTCACATTTTCTTTCAGACCTATGCCCGCACAGATCACTGCTCCACCCGTTATCAAATAAATTATTACATCTATTTACTGTCCTTAAATATAGGTTTTTTATATTATTTAATAAAGATTGAAGTTAAAAAGGTCATTTTTACTTAAATGAGAAATAGATACGTGTGTGGGAGTGTAGGCGGGGTAAAACAGAAAGAATTTTGAATAATTTCAAAATACTTATATTATGGTATAAGATTCAAATCTTAAAATTATTTAAATTATCAAACGGAAGGAATATGTTAGTAGCACTACAGTATGTCACATTTAATCTTGGGCATTTTTACGGTGCCCTCTATTCTTAGTGGTAGTAGAGTAGTAGCACTAAAATCTGGCCGTTGATTTAATGGGATATTTTAGGTTTTTATTAATGACTAATCCATGTTGGTAGGGGTATTTTTGGTTTTAAACTCACCTAACATGCAGCAACGACCGGGCGAGAGGCCGGTGCTGCTACCGCTTCGCTCGCAACTAGATAGGATGAATGATTAACTGCCGATTACCACAGATTTGTTTGTACATTGTAGCATTGGATAACCAATTGCAAATTCGTATTCCTAATTAGCAAGGATGTTACTCTATTGTTCAGTAGATCGATAAGTTGATTACTGATGGTTGGTTGATTAAGAAAATTTCTAGCGGAGAAAGTGATTCTTTGAATCTTAAGACTGTTAAGATATACTAAAATTACATATTTAAATAAAACCACATATATTTAGCCAATCCACCGAGGCAAGAATTGAAAAGGTGTTTCTAGTTGCCGTTTCGTTGCTGTCATTCGTTGCCGCTGAATCAATAGCCTGATGCAGAGAATGCGAGTCCAACAGAAACAACACAGGCTGTAGCAGACCATCTGAGGCGCCACCCCCTATGATCATTCTCCCTCGCACTGTTGCACATGTCAATCCGAGGATATTTTTTCCTGTAAAATTAGGGTTCTAGCCAACGCAAGAACGATCATGCATGTCAAACAAAGAACAGACACAGATTACTAATATGCCCACGTGGACATATCCAATCTTGCCCTCGTAATATTTCTACTGCCTAATACTACCCCAGGAAGTACAAATAATCTGATCCATTGGATGCGTACGATTGGATGGCTAATATTCAAATAGAGGTACATTAAAAATTTCTTTAATCTTAGCTTTGTTTTATTTTAGAATACATGTAGTAGTAACCATCTCAAAATAACTTTATTTTTTTATTTATCCCACCATATCAATACGAAAGCAATAAGGCTCCTCCACTTTGTCAACTCTTAATGCAATTATTTTCTATTTGTCTAACGTATTTTTCACTCACTCTAATGCAGTGATCGTTTAAAATTAACTTATTTTAGGACAAATAAGACGTACCCCTCCATATTTTTATGTATGACACCGTTGACTTTTAGGATTACGTTTGACCATTCGTCTTATTCAAAATTTATATCCAAATATGCAAATTATAATACATACTTAAAGTTCCTATAATAATAAATTATATTATAACAAAATAATTAATAATTATAAAATTTTTTTAGTAAGACGAATGGTCAAACATAGAACTAAAAGTCAACGGCGTCATATAAAAAAATACGGAGGGAGTAATAAAAATGATTTTATATTGAGTTAAATGAATGACTATTTACGAGCACAGGAATTGAACTACGACGAGTGGAGTTGTATATCCATGACTCCATCACCGTATCGGTGCTTCCTCCCACTGGTTTAATTTGAGCCAAGCCAGCAGCCAATTCTAAATAATATAAATTGATTTTACAATTACTTTTATTTAGCCCTAGTCTTTCAATGGCTAAGAGTAAAGGTATTTCCATTCCGTTCCAAAATATAAATACTTAGTATAATTTAAACTACTGTTTCTCTGAATTCTCAATCCACCCCTCATTTAAGAAGGGCTATTATAATATTTTCTTTTTAAATTTGCTCTCAGCTAAACTACTTACGATGACTTAATTTTAGATCTTACACTAACATTATTTTTTTTACAAATATGTTATCTTTTTAAATACCAGTTATTATCAGAAGACTTATAAGCTGCAGCTTAGAAACAATACTTCTGCCTCTCGAGTAAGCATTTTACATGGTCGCTAACATGGTGCAACATCGTAACTGTGTAAATATAAATTAGTCTAAATTTTTGGCATTTGTGGTAGCGAAAACTAACTTTGGTAGTTTATCAGAAAGCCAAAAAAGTTGACCGCTTGAGAGGTTCCATAATAGTAGATTACTTACTTTGACATATTAATTGCATTATTAGTCAGAAGTCAGAACTTTTAAAAAGTCGCCTTTTGTTTAAAGCGATATAAGAGTTGACTAATCTCTACGCTGGCTTTGATTATTGCCAAATACTACTACACCGTTGATTCCCCTTCTTTTGGTATTGTACAAGAACATAAATTAAGATATTTCATCCGTATTAAAATGACTTTGTTGTGTGTTGACGTCTTATTTAAAAATTTTAAGTAATCTTTTATTTTAGGAATAAGTTTACATGACCCCCAACATTTTGCCACTGATCATATTACCCCCTCACCTAACATTTTGCCACCTGATCACATTACCCCCTCACCTAACAAAACAGATATTTAACCCCCTAATCTATCTAATACCGTTTAGATTACCCCCTCACGGTGGTTTTGGTGGCTTTGCTCTTTGTTTTGTCATACTGGCAGATTCTTTTTTGAACATGATTTTTTGATGTCTTGTATATCGCACTAATTCGAGTGAACATGATTGCATATGAACTAATTTGGTATTTTGTATATTGCACTAATTTTTTGCTACTCTGTTTCATGAATGACCGTGGAGTATCCTATTTGTGTCATGTTTAAATAGATTTTCTCCACATTTATGTTTCTTAGCACTACTAAAGTATTAGACATGTGACTTATTTTTTGCACAAGTATGCAATTCAAGTTTTAATGGTAATGTTGATAAAGGAAAAATTAGTTAAATGGTAAGGTTAGCTTTTAGTTTTCGACGATCTGGCAAAAAAAACTTTCAGTTTTCTAACGCAAATGGACCTGTTAACTTTCAGTTTTCTAGTTCATATAAAATCATGTTCAGCATGGCATAAAAAATAGTGCAATATACAAACTACCCGAATTAGTCCATATGCAATCATGTTTACCCGAATTAGTACAATATAAAAGGCATCAAAAAATCATGTTGAAAAAAACATCAGCCAGCATGGCAAAACAAGGAGCAAACCCACCAAAACCACCGTGAGGGGGTAATCTAAACGGTATCAGATAGATTAGGGGGTTAAATACCTGGTTTGTTAGGTAAGGAGGTCAAGTGATCAGATGGTAAAACGTTGATGGGTTATGTAGACTTATTCCTTTATTTTATTATTATGATTGATTCTATAACTAAATGAATTTTATAACTTATTTTTTTATATTTATATAAAATTTTAAATAATACGAATAACCAAATGTGTGTAGAAAGTTAATCGTGTTACATATTAAATACAAAGGAAGTATTTTTTTTATGAGTGCTCACACTGTTAGCTGGTGAGATGGGTAAAAAACTGAAGTTTCTTATTATTTGACTTATTAGCTGAATTTTTAAAAGGTTGATGTATTATTAGCAGATTGGTCTGATGAGATGCCACACGTGGGAACAAAAGCCGGGTCAATGGGGTGCATGCTTCAATTACAATTTCGTGAAAAGTTAACGAGCACATTCTTCGGGCTAGTACGGGCATTCTTAATTGAATGACTAGGATTATATTCAATACAATTAAATAAATTATCATAAAGAATAGAAAATGATGTGTCAATTGATTAAAGGGGAAAGAGAATAAAATAATTTCTTACATCCGTTTCGTAACGTAAGATGTTTGACTTTTTTGTTTGTAATGTTTGACCATTTGTCTTATTCAAAAAATTATGGAAATATCATTTATTTTGCTTGTAACTTACTTTATTACCAAAAGAACTTTAAGCACGACTTGTTATTTTTTATATTTGTACTAAATTTTTAAATAAGACAAATGATCAAACGTTGAGAAAAAAAAAGTCAAGCATCTTACATTATGAAACGGAGGTAGTACGTAATACCCACGATATAATATGAGATGAAAAACATTAAACCTAAATATGGATTGATAGTGTTTGTATGAGTGATATCTCATACTAGTTTATTTATAACATATAGGACATAGAAATCATGACTATCTTGCATTAGAGTTGTTTCTAATAATCTTGTTTAAAGTATATTAGAACTTGAAGTGAAATAATATACTACTCCCTTTGTCTAAAAAAGCTTTTCTTTGGGTATCTTTGTTCATCTCACAGAGACTTTATTTTTTGAATAATTATTGTATTAGGGTTTGGTAAGTGAAGACAAATACCTTGGATTTAGTCTTTGTAGTTTAAAAATATAAAGGATATCTTAGTTTTTGTACATATAAGGTTGGTCAAAAATAAAGCTTTTTTGGACGGATCAAGTACTCTAGAAGCAGTTTGGCATGTTATTTGCAGCGACCGAACAACTTAATTACTGCAGTACATAAATTTAAGTTGGCAGAGGACAGCCAAGCCGTAATGGATTTGCTGGATGGTTTGGGTGTATTGTTGTGTAAATTAGTCTTACCGATAATTGGTAGTAATTTCTATTTGGACCAAAGCCAAACTTTAGCAAACTTAGAAAAAAAAATGTCGCTTCAATAGTAAACTTATTATTTAGGTTTTAACCAGAACACATTTTTATATGATTTACATTGGCTAAATCGATAAAAATTAACCAGGTTAATTTTGGCATGAAACCAAGCTGCTGGACAGTAATGCTCTAAATTTTGTGAGAAAATTAGCTGTTACTCTGGTCAGCGATACTAGTAGCCAGAAAATTGTTATAATACGAGTGTAAAGTCAAAAAAAGCCTGAAATTTGACTTCCACAGTGCCCACACACTGACACATATCACAATTGTTGGGATGATCCAACAAACAGTACTGCGTCATCACCTAGTGAACCCCATTTGGTACCTTCGATAACTACCACACACATATATGAAAACTAAGTTTGGTCGTCTTTTGTACGAAAACTAAGGAAATTTTGTACTCCAAAAAATTGATATACGTGTGAAATGTAGCAGATTAATTATTTTGGCACACAAACATCACGATTCAGACTGTTTGACTCTAACCTACCCAAAACCGACCAGATATCCAACGAGTTAGCTAACGATGCATGTCATCTATTTTATTTAAGTGTCTACAAGCAGTACATATTTTTTACCCTTGGCTTTTAGCTTTTGTTTATAAGCCAAAATTTAATTTTTTAATCTTAAATTTAAAGCTGATTTTAAGGTTTTTTATTATAGTTTATATTTCAAGCTTGGCTTTTTATATTGTTACGAACACATATATAAAAGTTTTATTTGTAAATTATTTTTCGCTTGGACTTTTCATAAAAAGCGAAAAGACGACCTAGTAAGATTCAGGAATTTTCTTCAAAGATAAAAACCACCAAGTAAATATCGTAAACCACCATGGAAATAATTTTAGGCGGTCAACCCTAAGGAAAAAGCCATCCAGTATAGAAAGCAAGAGAAATAATTCTTACTTGTCGGTCGACCACTAATAAAGCTTTTTTTTTGGGCTAAACCACCAATGAAACATGTACATGTGCATATATTACATAAGCCAAAAACATATGGTTAGAGCATCATTGACGTAAGACCGATATGGTTCCAATTCTAAATTTATACTTTCTTGAAAAAACTTGTTACACCAGTCTTCCAAAATAGGCGTACCAAAATTGTCTCGCTAAGTTGGAAAATGTATCCTTTCCAATATACCACACGAGATGAGGGAGAACCACGCGTGAAAAAAGAGTGATTTTTTATTTCTGTTTCAAATATATTATAGAGTGGATCCACCTTTTCTACTTTTCACAGTCAAATTTTAAGTTATTTGTTGAAAACATTGATCTATCCCAAAGCTAAAATTTTCATTGGAGAACCAAAAAAAAAAGAGAAATTTTGATGGATTTTGAGCGACCTTTGGTGATCCTCTCAGAGATCTAATATGCTTGCTTAGTACTTGTACCGAATTCAATTACGAACGTGTTTGCCCGCCGATATAGTTAAACCAATCCGGAAGGTCAGCTCTGAATTTCCATCATGCTTGATTGCATTTGCTAATCACATTTCTAATGTGATGCCAATTGGTCAGAGGAGGCTGCTATATAGATATGCGCAACAAAAGGGTATATTAATAATTAAATTCTATTGCAAAATTATAAAGCAAGCACTCATTACACATTGACTTTGACTTTGTTCACACGTGCAATAGCATCAGTTTGCTAGTCAAATAGAAAACCAGCTAGTCAATCAATATTAAGATATTTTAGATCTGTGATTGAGAAAATTTTTGGCAGAAATGTCACGTCAAATATTTGACCGAATGTCGGAAGGGATTTTTGGATACGAATGAAAAAACGAATTTCACGGCTAGCTTAGAAACCGCGAAACGAATCTTTTGAGCCTAATTAATCCGTCATTAGCACATGTTGGTTACTGTAGCACTTATGGATAGTTATGGACTAATTAAGCTCAAAAGATTCGTCTTAAGATTTCTTCCTTAACTGTGTAGTTAGTTTTTTGGTTAATCTATATTCAATGCATTATTTATGTGTCCAAAAATTTAATGTGATGTTTTTAGAAAAAATTTTGGAAACTAAACAAGGCCATAATCACAAACGGTGTGAAACAAACAAAACAAAGACAACTTATGTGTTCTTCTGCACGACTCCACAAGAAAGAAAGGAAGGAACCAAGGTTAGAGATTAGTCAAGTCATATGACTTTAAACAAAAGACAAGTTATATTCCAAGAATCAATTATTAATAATGATATCCCTTTATTATTCTGACTAAGCCTACAATATTTAAAGGTAAGCACTCCATTATTATTATTGTGGAAGCCCACTTGGAACCCACGTATGACTGCACTATGTAATTACTTATCAATTTCTGGATCAGGCAATAATTTTGGCACGTCAAAAGGTGTTTAATAGCTGACTCTATTAATTATCACGTAAGCAAATTTGGTGACATGGAGAAAAAGAGAGGTAAGGAGAGAAAAGTTGTTGTCATGCATGACAATGGCTTAGATTCGACTCTTAGCATTTATTCAAGGAAACTTTCTTGCATGAGGGTGTATAAAAAGAAAACTAGCGTAATAAAAATATTTTATTGTATTGATGTAGAAATCACACCTGACTATATCTTTATATATATCATTATAAAATACTAACATGGCTTAAGATAGATCCCACAGTAGACTCTACCATTGGAAACAGCTTGAGTAGATTACGGATCAGTCTACCTAGTGGAACATCATGAACAAACTGCCCAACTTTATTGTACATCATGGAAGAAAAGCAAGCAAAAGTATGTGTGCTCATGGCAGATGTGACATGGTTAATTTAAGCTAGACAAAGTCTATCCAACATTATAATACCCGAAAAAGTGCATGATTTTTAACTTTTTTCCAAGTAATGCATCAAAGTCTATCGGTAGATTAGCAAAGACAAATACTCTAAATACAAATTTTTTTTCTTATAGCAGCTGTGATGGTATTAAGTTGGGCGTGTAATATCTCCAAAATTTTAAAAGTCTGACATACCCTTATCCAAAATTATGGAACATGAGAAAACATTACCAAGATTTCCTAGCGTTATGGGAGAGAAATTATTATTCAGAATTATCAAAAATAATTTTGTGTTGGTAATGATATGTTTAATTTGTTGCCACAACTAATACCACAAAAAATGTGGTAAGCTTACTTTTTCCCAAATTTAGTTTTAGTTTAGTACTATCTCCATTTTAGGTTATAATATATTTTTGGTTTTTACTAGATTTATGAATCAATGTATATGTTATATATATATATATATATATATATAGATTTTTTAACACATGATTGACCATTTGTCTTATGAAAAAATTATGCAAATATAAAAAGGAAAGTTATATTAAAATATATTTAGTAATAAACCCAATCACACCAAAATAAATAATAATTACATAATTTTTTAGTAAGTTCAATCAGGCAAAAAATGTAAAATGTTCTAGATTATTTGGAAGAAATTAAGGATAGCTTAATAGGTCTATAAAACCCCCTCATTAATATAAAGAGTAGAGGGTGGTTGGGGTTAAAATGGATAGAAATTTAAATAGAATGTGATTGATGTGATTAGTAGTAGTTATGTACACTAACTTCTGTTTAAGGCAAAATTTAGACATTAGGAATTTAGGGTCCCTTCTCATATTGAAAGATACCAATACTCCCTCCATTAAAATTGATAGCCGTTTTAGAGATAGGCTCCGAGAGCCAGGAGGATAAAAGTGAACATACATGACAGTTCATGCAAGTGAATGGCGAACGTGCGATTCATGCACTCGTTGACAGCTCCACAGCAACGATTCATATGCCATGAACCTGTGCCTGACGAATCAACCCACACGTTCCAACGCAATACACGCCGATGCGTTCATTTTACTACGTTCCTATTATTTTTCATGTTTTGGTTTAACTTCGATCAAATTTAATATGCACTCCAATAGACTATTCATCTCTACTCTCTAAATTTAATAAGAGAGGAATGATTGGCCAATGGCCACTCACATGGAACCCATGGATAGCAATCTTGCTAATAAGAGCATCTCCAAGAGAATGGCTAAATTTTGACTCTCCAAATCAAAATTTAGCCATACATTTTAGTTTTGGCAACTCGAATTCTAAAAGCATCTCCAAGAGACTATTTATCCTCAATCTACAAATCCTGGTAAGGGGAGGATGACAAGAGGGTCTTATCCACGTAGGACCTACGGATAGTAGTTGTGCTAGTGGGGGAATGAGTTGCTAGATTTGGCCATTAAGGACTCAAGTTTAGCTATTCAAATGATATGGCAAGTCAAATAGTCACTCTCATAGAGGATATTTTTTTGCAAAATTGTCAAATTTAAGTATGGCAAATGAGATGATCATTCTTTTGGAGATGCATTCAGAAAATGACTTTTCCGATTCTTATAAGATAATTTTTATATAAAATTATCAAAATTTACTATACCAAGCAAGCAATAAGTAGTCTCTTATAAGTGCTTAAAAAGAGAGGGAGCAGTATTACACTACAAATTAGGTGTTAAAAGTTTTAGGTTGATGATCTCATCGAAAGCAATTTGGCATGGAGAGACTCACTGGACGCAGATTTAGTGACATTGTCAAGTGACATTTTCGGTGACATTGAGTCACTGACGTATGTCTGGATCCAGGCACATGTGGATCCCACATACAGGGCCGGTCCTAACTTTTGAGGGGCCGGTGCAAAAGTAAATATAAAGGACCCTATCATACTATATGATAATAATCAATATATATATATATATACATACATACTTATATATATATAAGTGCAAGACTAATATATGCACTCTCTTAGTGTAAGCTATTCTACACCCCTTCTAAGGCACATCCCACCTCTCACCCCCCTCTCAAGGCCTAAAAACTACCTCCACCTTAATTAAAAGCTGGTCAAAGGGTTAACCCCATGGGTCAACCCTTTTATGGGCTTCCCCTCATGTCTATATAAGCTTACCTCTCGTCTCACAGGAATTGTGCAGTAACACGACGATAAAAATGCAGTAATACGACGACTAATTTACAGTAACAACGTCAAAACATACCCATGATGGACCTACTTTTTTAGAACATTTTTTCAAACAATATGGTACAAAAGTTCTTAAAAAATAATATAGCAGGTGAGAGATAAAATTGTTTAAAGTTTAAAATCTTGAGAAATATCCATAAGTGCAGTAATGATGTGTCTTCTATGCCGTAATACTGCTATGTTGCTATAAAATACGTGTATCTTAAGAAATATCATGACTGTAATTGTTGCTACAGTACTGCTAATGCATATGAGAGAGCTGAAAATATTGTATTTCCAATCTTTATAGAGCAATATATCATGTGTTTTATATTATTTTTCAAAACCGTTTTCATCACATTGGTTAAAAAAATATGATTTAGAAAACTATTTCCGTCATGACTATATTTTAACGCTGTTGCTGTATTTTATAAGGCATGTTACTGTATTTTTACATTCGTATTACTGCACTTTTTATATAAATGGGAGTTGGCAAAGGTGGGGGTGTGGAGAAAGGTCAAATGATGACTTTGACCGGCGGAATTTAGCTTTGACCATGCTAAAGAGGGGTTTTGAGCCTTTGGAAGGAGGTGGAAGAGGGTTTGGGCCTTATGAGGGGAGAGGGCATAGAATAACTTATTCTATGGGGATACACATATTAGTTTTGCTATATATATTTCATCCAAACTGTGCAATTAGTTATTTTAAAACTATATTTAATATATCAAAATATTTAATGATCTATGTGTTGAAAGATTAGATGTGACGGGTAAACACGAAAATTTTTGGCAAATAAACAGGGCCTTAGATGTGAAGTCATTGGTAATGCACCAATATCATTTTCATCCAATCGATTCTTCTCAATGCATAAAGATGAACCTAGTTAATACTCTCTCCGTTTCATAATGTGAGATGTTTGACTTTTTTAGCTGTAATGTTTGGTCGTTTGTCTTACTCAAAAAATTATGAAAAATATCATTTATATTGTTTGTGACTTACTTTAGTATGAAAAGAACTTTAACTATGACTTGTCATTTTTTATATTTGTACTAAATTTTTGAATGAGACAAATAGTCAAACATTACTAAAAAAATCAAACATATTACGTTATGAAACAGAGACAGTAGATGATAGACTCATATAAGAAATTTCGGAATATATCGAGATCTAGGTAGAGGTAGGGGCCCTAGGATTTGAGGGCTCGAGGTGGCCGCACCTTCAGCCCCCTTGGGCCGGCCCTAGCCACACGTCAATGACTCGATGTTACCGAGAATATCACGGGAATTCAGAACCAGAATCACGGACACCGATGACCGATAGCTTTAATAAAAAACTAATTTTATAAATGAGTGGTAATCCGAATTTTTTAAGCCTAATTAATCTATAATTAGAGCATGTTTACTGTAGCATCACATAGGCTAATCATGGATTAATTAGACTCAATAGATTCGTCTCGTGAATTAGTCTAAGATTATGAATGAGTTTTATTAATAATCTATATTTAATATTTATAATAAGAGTTCAAGTATTCAATGAGACAAGAGACTTACTGAAAATAAGTCCTACTCCCTCCGTCCCAAAATAAATCAATTTTTCATTTTTTTACCTTCAATTTTTGACTCTTCGTCTTATTTAAATTTTTTTACGATTGATATTTTTTTATTAGATGATAAATCATAAATAATACTTTACGTTTGACTAATTTTATTCTAATTTTTTAAAAATTTATTTAAATAAGACGGACGATGACCTGGAAACAGGAGAATTCGTCTTTTTACTGAGACAGTAGTCCTAACCCCATCTTGCTAAAAAGTCAACGGGCATGGAGCGAGAGATGAGGCCAAGAGAAAAAGAAGGGGGGCGAAGAAACCGAGGCGTTGAACTGACCACCCGTGTGGCCCCCACGCGTAGGGTGGGCCCCACCCCCATTTAACAACGCGCGAGTTAATAAAGGGCAACGAGACGAGGCGGTCAGCCCAAGCCCATGGGCCGGACCACGACGAAAGCGACCGCGCATCCGCCCCTCCTTTGACCAGCGCCAGTCTCCCACAGACAGGTGGGCCCCACCCGACACCATAATTAAAGCCGAATTCATTGCCCCCTTTGACTTCGCCTCCCACCCCCCTTCCAAGTTCTCAGCCAACGGTAAGTTTAAATTACTCCTCACTCCCCTCGGTTGCGAAAATATAAATACTTTTTTTACGAAAATATAAATACTTTTTTTAGAATTTAAATATAATGCAAAATTAAATAATTTTACCTTATTCGCACCTGAAAGGCTGAAAACATATACTTTCTTCGTAAACTTAAACCTTATTACTATATTTTTGTGGGACGGAGAATTAAAACTTAAAACGAAGCACCCGATTTTGCTTGGTAAAATTGCTTTGTAATTACCCGAGGCGGAAAAATTACAACCAGGATTAGTACTAGTACAGTTCAGTACAGTTTTACTGCTACGGGTAAAAAAATAACAACAGTAAAAAATTGTACTACTAGTAGTGAAGATCATTTACACAGGCGGCGCGTGTACTGCTGCTAATCGGAGTAATTAGGCGGTGGCGGCGGATGATTTTGGGTTCACGCCGGCGGCGAGTGGCGGTGGTCGCCCTCGTAGGTGACGACGAGGGTGGCGGGGTCGTCGGCGGCGCGCTCCACGTGCTTCCGGGCGGGGCACCCCTTCACGGTGCTGCACCGGTAGTAGCCGCGCGGGTAGGGGGACCCCTTGATCGGCTTCTGCCCGTACTTGCGCCACGAGAACTCGTCGGCGGGGATGTCGGCCACGCGCGCGCTCGCCGCCGGCACGCGGACGGTGCGGCGGACGCGGTGCTTGCGCTTCTTGGAGCAGTGGCAGCCGGCGTGGGCGTGGGAGTGAGCGTGCGGGGCGTCCCCCCCGGCGGCGGCTGCGCAGGGCGGCTGCGGGTTTTGGGGGTGGTGCTTGCGCTTGACGCCGCCGGCGAGCGGTGGCTTGCCGGAGGAGACCAGGCTCCGGCCCTTCGACACGCTTCCTTCGCCGCCGCCGCCGGCGGTCACCGACGAGAAGAACGAGGTCGACGTCACCGACCCCGCCGCCGCCGCCTTCGCGGGGTTCGTGAAGTCCAGCGTCAGGCTCTTCACCGGAGCCGGAGCCGGAGCCGGAGCCGGCGGCGGCGGAGGAGGAGAGGCCGAGACAGGAGACGACGGCGAAGCAATCTCCACCGCCGCTCCGGCGACAGGCCCCCGGCGGAAGCGCGCATGCCCGGTACGGTCAAGAATCGAGATCACCCTGCGGAACCTGGCCACCGCCTGGTCCGCGATCTCCCCGAGCTGCGGCTGCTGCTGCTGCTGCGGCAGCCTCCGGTGGTGGAGCTCCCCGCCGCCCGAGGAGAGCGACGAGACGAGCAGCTCGAGGCTGCGAAGGCCCGCGGCGGCGGCCTCCTGGAAGGCGCGCTGCTCGGCCTCGGCCTCGGCCGAGGGACACGCGCGCGGGCTGAAGCCCATGAGGTCGACGGCCATGAGGTCGCCCGAAGTTGGAGCCGGAGAGGGAGACGAGCTGCCTTGGCGGTGGCGGCGGCGGAGCTGCGGCGAGAGGATGGTGAGGAGGTGGTGGGAACGGGTGGGGGAGGTGGTTTTATAGGTGGAAAATGTGTTAGGAGGAAGACGAGTTGGATAGGCGAGATGGCAAGTCAATGAGGTGGTTATCTTTTTCTATCCCCTTTTCTGTTTAGGCCCCTCAGCAAGATGGAAATTTCGTCTAGGTATTACTTTGCTCTTGTTAATAAATTTGAGAGGATTTTTGTCCGCTCGACAAAATGTATTGTTATTTATGGAAAAAAAAATGCTATTGCTTTCCTATTTTTGTTACTGCGGTTTTGCCTACGATCTTTTTATCATTAGTGCTTTTTCTATTATATTTTTATACACGTATATCCTTATGTTATCGTTTGTACTCCTAAACATTCCGATCGTAGAGAAGGAAGTAGCATTCTCAATCCACCATGAATCATCATAAGAAGATATTCATTCGTGTATTTTCTAAAAAAACCATTTTATCTTATTTAAATTATTCAATTGTGCTTTTGTCCTATTCGTCATTTATGGAATGCCTCACCATGGATACTTTTATAATTTCAGAAGAGTTTTGAGCTTTGGATGTAAAAGATGCAGCAATTTGAGCACCCATGACCCAGTGGTGGGATCCCCGTTATTGAACGGGTGGACTTTGGGAACCAAGGATAGGATACTCAGCACTCAACAATTTTCCATGTATTTTTTTTATTTTTCTTCATGTTTTGGTAGGGAGAGTGGAGATATGTAATGTGACTTGGCTTCAAAGTCAAACCTTTGAAACTGCTGGCAAGGTTCCTAGAAACATGATGGTGCATAATTAAAAAGAGCATAACCATCATGATTATCTCCATTTGGTGTATCCACTTTTTGGGATAATATATATGTGCACTGCACTGCTTTGATTTTGATTAGTTGTTTATTGGGGTCAGAGGTTCCATGTGCTGTCTTTGATTAGTACTCCTCTGGTCATGAATTTTAGTAGTAATTTTGACCTCTAATTTATTTTTTAAGTATATTCAGACATAGGTAAAACAATATTGTAATGACCATCAAATATGATCTTTATGTATCTATTCTAAGTATTTAAAAAACATTAATGATTGAATATTTGAAAATTCACCCCCAAATACATATAAAATGTAATGTTTGTGTGACCAGATGGAGTAGTTCACATAGGTTTGATTCTTCTCTCTGTTTGACAATTTGCCCCTCAACAGTCCATGAACCTCAACCATTGACTTTAATTGTTAATTGTCATAGTGCTGAACCGGTCAGCTATTTTACTTTGTGGCTACAAGACAAATAGCTTAGAACTCCTCTTACCCCTTAATGACAACTCAAACAGCTTCTTTGTTTCAAAAAAACAATTCAACACTCCTCTCCTCCCAAATTGCAAATACAACGTGCTACTACACCAACAACTAGTGACAAAAAACAAGCGAAATCAATTCATGGAACACCTCGAAATGAGAACCATTAGACGAAGAACAGTGTCAGGATTGGAGATTGTGAGGCTGACCTAAAACAGTGACAGGGTCAAGTCAACTAAAGCTAAAGCCTTGATTAGCACATTTTTTTCCTCACTCTGCATGTTGTGTCCTTTTCTTTGCAAGTGTATGTGTCGCTTTTTGTCAAGTTGTTTTTGTTTAACAAATCCTTTTTAGGGCCTACGAGAATACCTACCTTAGCTAGGGCAATAAGATATACTTCATCTGTTACTTATTTAACCATTATATGTGGTTTTAGAACGTGCTCAATGATATTTTAAAACCTCAACTCACTAATATATATGATTAAATTATGAGGATATGCTATTTTAAAATTTAAAACAGTAGATTTGACTGTATATACACGCAGTACTACTGCCGTCCTTAAAAGGATAACGTTCTGGAACGTGTGTGTAGTCAACCATCGAAATATTAAAACATTAATTTATGCAAAATACCAGGATTTAAAATATGAAAAATATATCATTAGATTTTTCATCAAATAAACCTTTCATATAGTATTTTTTAAAAAATAAATTTTATTTTAGAAGGTAATGCTAAACCAAATGCAGTGAGTGTCGTGTCCATGTCCAAAATGACAGGATGTAATATTTACAAATATATAAATATAAAACAAAATATACTCCTATAGTTATAGATATTTTGATATTTATGACTCTTTGGAATGCAGGATTCTGAAAACACAAGAGTAGAAAAAAAAGGATTGGAGTACCCTATGAACCCATTCATATAAACTGGATAAACAAATAAAAACTACAGGGAAAATATAGGAATTAGGAGATATAGATACAGAGAAAAAAAAATCAAGAGGTTGGACCTCATGTTGAAAATCCACCAAATTCTTGTGTTTTGAACCATTCAGAATAAGGAACTTGTTAGAGGCATTTCATTGTTCCAAATGACTATATAGGAATTTTTGTATAGGAATCTACTCCTTCAAAATCCCCCCAAAATTCCTTTGTTCCAAAACAACCCTTAGAAGAAGATTTAGTTAAATTTGAAACTCTGACTATTAGTTTTACATCTGGAATATGTTTACAAAATGTTATTATCTAGACTACCCTCTATCCGGATAGATATTTCCCTAGTTTTGAATAAGTTCCTGCTGCTATTATAGCACTTCTCTAAGCAAATTTACACATATCATCTTTTTTTGTTTGTAAACTAAATAATTATAATAGTATGCTACTACTATCTCCGTCCCATAATAACTTTATTTCTCGATGTCTATGTCCAACGTTTGATCGTTCGTCTTATTTGAAAAATTTATACAAAAATTTAAAAAAATTAGTCATGCATAAAAATATTAATCGTAAAAAAAAATTTAAATAAGACTAAGAGTCAAAATATTATATCTAAAAACTAAAAAATAAACTTAATATGAGTTGGAGGTAGTAGAAACTATCCATGGATAGTGTTTTAATTAAAAGTTTGATCACAATTTATGCTGAAAACTGCGCATTAAATATCTACGACTAGAGTATTAGAGATTAGATTGGTATTCTCAAAGACAATTAGAAGAAAAAGGGCACAAGGTAGCAAGATCGCAAGGCGATTTGATTTGAGCTCCTCTTAATCCTTTTTATTAGCAAATATAATTTCTTATTAACCAGTGGTACTTCGTGTGGGGGCGAGATAAGTCAAATCTGATGCATCGTGCAGCTCAACTTGCGTGAGGAAAGCCCGGCGCATGCATGCGCTTTAATTTTTCATTTTTTATTTTTTTATTTTTTGGCAGAGGAGCTGCGATCCAAGTCAGAAGTGCAACTGGCCGGGGGCTCTGATGATAATGCGGTCGCTTTGCGTTTCCATTTTGCCCTGTTCTAATGAGTTGATTAATCCAAAGCAAGATCCGGGAAAACAGGGCGTACAGAAACCACAACGTGCTGCTGCTGCAGACGATGTATAATTAAGGGCATTCAAGGTGTAGTACGATGACGGATGTTGTGCGTAGAACTAACGAGATGTTTAAAGATAGAGGCTGGCAGTGGCTCTGAACTTGTTCACGTCAGCGATAATAGTTTATTTTATAAATGTATATATAAAGATAGAGTTAGATATGTCTTTTTATTAATACAATAATTTTTTTATTCTTTTTTCTTTTAATCTATTCCATAAAAGGTTTCTTAAATAAATGATAAGAGTCGACTCTAAACCATTGCCATGCATAACGACCGTTTTTCTATATCTTTCACTCTATTTTCTCTATATCAGCAAATTTATATATGTGACGTTTAAGAGAGTCAGCTAATAAACATAAACACTGTGCTCTCAATGAGCTACCACATTGACTACTAGTTTTTTATATGAAAGGTATAAAATTCATAACTAGTATTGTGTGTATAATGTATTACGATTGCTCTAAGAATGCATGGTCTGGATTATTGACCACGGTACTCATCCGGTTTTCCTAATTTTATTTTATTGTGATCATGTTTTTTCCCCTCAATTGTTCCTTTCATGAAAAAAATAGAAAACTTTTACAGTACGATTTACCGGTAGTATCTACTATCCAATATTGGTGTAGATCAATTTGATACTCTAACTAATTTGGCTAAATTATAAAATTTTAAAGGATCGATTTGTTTTTCTAGATTACTCCATGGGGGTATATTTTCGTAAATTCACATCACCCAAGTAATACGGGGTATTTGTATTTCCCATGCTCCTGATTGGTCGAAACCCACATTTCCTATTACATCGTCGTTAACCATCGGACACGGTGCCGTGCCGTCGCAGTCGCCAACAAATGAAAAACAGCTATCTATATGATTGAAGTGAAATATACAAAATTATGATCTAATGACTTTCCTACGTTTAGCAAATTACTAGGGTGCCCTTATACATACCGTTAATATATTGTACTGTACCGTTCTAACCAAATCATAGCGTCTTATTGAATTACTCGTTCTGATTATAAATATTTGACCAGTTGACTTTAATCACACAACATTCTACCATTTATCCTATTTAAAAATTTAGTGTAAATATGAAAAAAAATCCATGTTAAAAGTACATCCAATAATTTGTTTAGTCACAACAAAATAAATAATTTTGCGTGTATTTTTTATACACTCCATTTCAGGTAATAAGACTTTTTAGCCTTGTCTAAATTCATATATGTACAAACGGATGAATCAGTTAAAACCATAAAGTCTTAAACGGAGAAAATAAATAATAAGACTAATGATTACACGTCATGCCTAAAGGCAAATGTGTCCAATATCTATGACCGGATGGAGAAAGTATTCCAATCCTTTTTATCACAGCGTCAACAATGTAAAAACAAAAGGGCAAAGTCAGTTTGGTTGTTTTAAAGTTTATTGTACTTCACTTATCCCCTTAAACTTGAAAACCGTTTCTGCTGCCCACTCAAATTTTGAAACCAAATGAATAACAAGCAAGCCTTGTGTTGTTGTGTTTTTGTTATCATGAACGATGTTGGAGTTCATGTTAACTTCAGATCAATTCGCATCAATCTAACTAGTGGCATACGTGTCACAAAATCATGAATAATACTCCCTGCCCAGTCTTTAATACTTCTTGTTAGAAATTAGAAGAAACAATTTTAGGTAAAAGATAGTTCGTTTGATTATCCAAATAGCTTAGCTACGGTGTTCTTTGCTGGTAGCAATGATTTTATCCATTGAATTATAAAAAATAAATGATAAAAATTAGTTCTACTAATCGTAGAAACGAGATATTAGTGATTGAAAGTTGAACATGTCGAAAAAAACACGTTAAAAAGCTATGTATCTAATTTTAAAATGTTTAAAGTGAAACAACCAGCATTTGAATATGCAGTAAAATATCAAATTCCTCCAAAAGCCCAAACCTCACTGGAAAAAAAAAAGCCTAATTCTGTTTCTCCAAAGAGTAAGACTGAGCCCAGGACACATATTCTTGATGAGCTAAGCATTTCTGTTAATCTATCAATGAAGAAATAATCCCCAAACTTGAATGCAAGAAACCGTCCATCCACTTTTGTTTTGTTGTGTTGTGTTCTGATCATTCAATACAGTCGAGGAAGTTTTTGCTCTGAAGATGTTCATGGCCCCCCAGGGATTAATGGAGACACATGAACAACCAACCCGATCGATTTGATCAGCAAAGCAAGGACAAAGCCTCGGTGAGTTGTCAACCTTATCTTGGCCTACAGCAAATAGTAGTTGGCTGTGCGTGTCCACAAATGGTTAATCACGCATACATCCATCCATGACCAGTGTGGTTGGCTACAGGGTTTCTTAATTTCATCTTGGTTCATATGAATAAATACTTGTTTTCTTCTATAATGGGAACACGAATACATGAACAACATGGTAAGAAACATGGTCGCAAAAAAAAATTCTCTTGGCTTAAGCTTATAAGTTAAATTTTAAATTTTTAACTTTAAATTTGGAGCTGATTTTGCGGCCATTGTAGGGTAGTTTATTTTTTAGTCCGGCTTTTAAGTCGTTAAGAATATAAATATAAAAATTTTATTCATTTTTTTTCATTTCTAAATATATCGTCCCACCTTTTCCAATCACCCCTAAGACCACGATGTCGCTTCCCATCCCGCCCTCTCGTGGAACCCAACGCAGCGGCCAAAACCCCCCTTCATACTGGCGCACTTCAACAAGCAACCCGAGTCCATCCTCGCCTTCTTCTAGCTGACATTGCTAGCTAGCTCTGCGTTCGAGCTCTGCTACCTTGTCAACCGCTTGACGCCTTCCTGCGGGCAGTGCTCGCCAGCTGCCCCATTGTTCCATGTACGGTCATACTTCCGTGTCCCCGCCCTCACCACCAAGGACGCTACCATAGAAAGTGAGTGGAGACAAGATGGGAGATAATGAGGGTGACATGTGGGTCCACTTTTATTTTTGCCACATAAACGCTTTAGTCAACGCGAGTGGACCAGGGTCAACCTACAGGATCAGTGAAACTAGCCATCCATACTGCCAAAGGACCTAATTTAACCTGGTTTCGCAAGTTTACAGTTTAAGAGCATCTCCAACGGTATTTCCAAATTCAACTCTTCAAATGTCTATTTGACAACTCTCCATTGTATTTGTCAAGTCAAATTTATGGTTTATTCTAACCGTCTCTCCATCTATCTTATCTATTTTGAGTCTATGATAGCGCGACCCATATGTCAGCCTCTACACTCATTCTTCTTTCTCTTTCTCCTCCTCCTCCTCTTTTTTTCCATCAAGACGTGATCTTGAAGGCGGTGGCGGCTGCCCCGGCCAATGGCGGCGGTTGCCCCGGCCAGTGGCAGCCTTGTCTTGCGGTGACGACTGCCCCGACCGGCAACGGTCTCGGCTGGTGGTGGGGGCCATCTCGGCTGGCTGGGTTGAGCTTAGTGTGGGTGGGAGGAGAGAAGGAGATTGTGGGCCCATGTACTGGGCCCATGTTTGGTAATCTTTTTTGGCCAGCCAAATTTAGTCAACGGTGGGAGTAGTTTGGTCAGTCGGATGGCTTAATCATCCGATTGGCAACTCTATTAGAGTACAAATTTTAAATTAAATTACTAAAATTTAGCTTGGACAACCAAATTGCCAAGCTGTTAGAGATGCTCTAAGGATGTTTTTCATACTCGACGGCAGGAGGAGGAACCTAAGGTAGATTTTTTCCCTTGTACTCCCTCATCTCCTCATCCTCTCCAGCCCAGCCCAGCCCAGCCTAATAAGCTAACAACCCTAAAATCAGGTGGAAGGAGGCCTTTGTGCTTGTGGGCTCGATCGATGCCCCCTCCTCCTGCTTTTCCCGGGGCGCCGCCGCTTCCCGACCCAACGTCCGGCGGGCGGCGGCGAGCGATAGCTTCGCTGCGGACGCGCGCTACTCCAGGAGGATCTGGGTCCGGTGGGCATCGGCGGCGGCGAGCGGAACTTCAGCTCCGGCCAGATCGACCGCGCCCTCGCCGCTGGCCTCCGTGAGACCAGGTATGTTCGCGCCTTTAGGCCATCCTCGGCCGGAGCTTCGGCTAGGGCAGAATTTAGCCAGCAACGACTTTTGTTACCACATCGCCAGTTCTCAGACCGTGAGCGAGCTCAGTTTATCAACAGAATTTAGCCACAATAGTGAGCATCGCCGGTTCTGGCTGAGATCGTGAGACCAGTCTATCAACGCGGCCCCAATAGTGGCAGACGCGTTGGACATTAGCGTTTAGCTTCTTTTTTTTTTTAACAAAAAAAGAAGAACAAATTGTTATTAGTTGTTCGACCTGGGTGGTTTGTCACCCTTACCTAGTTGTTGACTTAGGGGAGTGTGAGATGAAAGACTGAGCAATTTTGTGTTCTTTGTGTTGTGCGTACAAATGATTGATCATCCATGCATTTCGGTTGGAACAAAAACTCACTGTTTCCTCTACAGCTGTAGGAGATGATCACATCCTAGTTAGGGCCAGAAGTTCCAATCAAAACCAATTGCATGCTCGAGAGTTAAAGGAGTGGTGTTCTCCAACAAGATCTTGTTGGCGTGTTACTTTGCTTATGGTGATGATCTCAGTAATCCGGAGCTGAGGATGCAGTATTATATATTTATGCAATAATAACAATGATCATGGAGGTGAGTATACTGTACAGCGATTTATATTTTATAAAAGAACTCCTTTTACTAGCTGTTTAGTTCTGGCCAGTTTCTTGTTTGTTTGTTATGAGCATTGGTTGTTATTTCCTCCAGTCAAAATTTTTTATTGTTTACGACAAGATTTGGTCAAACTTATAAAATTCTGACAAATGATTTTATGTTATAAGAAATTTACAAAATCTAATAAGTTTATGATATTATGATAGTACTCTTCGAGGAGAATATATGTGTACATTTATCTTGTATTTAAACTAAACATTTAAGAAATTATCGATGGTTGGAATTTTCAAAGTTTGACCAAATCTCGTCCTAAACGACATATTTTTGACCGGAGAGAGTACTTTTGAGCTCAGGCAAGGTTGATGTAATACAATCTAGAATGGCAAGATATTGATTTATGTTAGTCATGTGTTCTTATTGGAAGCATTTGAGACCACATCTGTTTCTCTAAAAATGCAAAGGTCACCTTAATAACTTTCTTCTAGAATATATGCAATTAGCATGGTGACTTGCACATATTGCGTAGCATCATTATAAATATTGTATGTACACATGGGTTCTTATCTTGATATTAATTATTTTTAAATTTTTAATTCGAATTTCAGATTTTTCTAAATTGTATTGCTATGAGGAACATTACATTATTTTTCTTTATTTTTTAATTCTCAATTTGTATTTATACTTGTATCCTAAACTTGTACTTGTACATAAACTCTTTTCTATATACTATTTATTTTTTAATTCAAATTTTAGATACTTTTAAATTGTATTTGTACGCTGACTCTTTCTCTTAAATTACTTATTTTAAAGCTAATTTTTAGATATTTCAAAATTGTATTTATAGACAAACTCTTCAGTCAATATTATTTTTTAAATTTTCAATCCAAATTTTGTATTTTCCTAAATTGTATTTACACATGGACTATTTTTTTAGTTTTCTTTATTTTAAATTCCTAAATTGTATTTCTAACTGGATTCTATTGTTTGTTTTTCGATTAATGTGAGATTGTCTAGCCGGTGAGAACGAATGTGGTGTCTCCTTTTCCTATTACTTTATATATAAAATAGATTCCTGATGTGTTGTCGACATGATTTATACCTATTTTGACTGTAACACTTCAAAAATGCCATTAAATATCATTTTTTTTAACAATGCAGCATTTTCTCATGGCTTTTGTGGTAATGCTGTGCCAGCCTTTACTTTTTAGCTCTACTGTTATTTATGTTTAAAGTAGAAGGGTATATACATTATGCTTTAGGTTTGTTCTTCCTGAATTAGCATGGCAGGTTGAGCTGCTTATTAGTAATGCTTTCTGTAGGTTATCTTGGAGATTGATGAAACAATAGTCAAAAGCCACCCCTAATAAAACAATAAATATTCTAAATACTCGGTAGAAATTATCAGCATATTAAAATGGTGACAAAGGTACACATTATTTCGTTCTCCTGCAAACAGTCGATGTGGCCACTTGGAAATGAAATCTTGAGGGCGATAGCCTTTATCATTGATTTCTATCATTTTCTCTAATTGTGGGGAAGGAGTATAAAGGAGTGCGATTATTACATAGTTAGCACCATTGATTTCTATCATTTTCTCTCAATCAAATGCCAGTTCTACTTTTTAAGACATATATGAGCATCTCGTACTACTATGGCAATGTCACTGTGCCATTTGTGCACTAGTTACCTGCATTACCATTTTTCATACCTGGCCCATCCATCCATTCTGGTACTTGGCATACTCAACTAATCTCATAGAAACGTTCAGATTTCTCCTCTGCTTCCAGTGTGTAATAGTGACTGTGAATATGACGCCGGTGGTGGAGGATGACGAACTTGCACACTTCCTTCCATCATCAGAACAACATTCTTCATTGAAGGTCGTGTCACCGGCTCGTTTTGAGTGCACCAAATGCCGATCTTCACCATTCGCTCTAGCTCAATCTCATCTACATCTTCACCAGCGGCCACTTCTTTCAGTCCACCAGAAACCACACACTCGTATGCCCACTCAGAGATGTTGCACTCCTCCCCGGCCATCTTAAACTGCATGCTTTTCTTGCAACTTATGATCTCAAGAAGCATCACGCCAAAGCTATAGACATCTACCTTCACAGTGATTGCATTGTTCTTGCTCCACTCTGGTGCAAGATATCCACGTGTGCCCCGGATGCCGGTGAAGGTCTTTGTTTGGTTTCCTACCAGTAGCTTTGCCAGGCCAAAATCTGCAATCTTTGCCATCCCTGAGCTGTCAATGAGTATGTTCTCTGGCTTAATATCACAGTGGATTATAGGGACATCTATCTCCTCATGGAGGTATTGTAAGCCCCTAGCCACATCCAGCGCAATTGCAACCCTCTTGCTCCAGCTTGGTAATGGTGTGTCGGGCTTGAAGAGGAGGTTGGTGAGGGAGCCATTTGGCATGTACTCATAGACAAGAAGGCGGTATGTGCTTTCGTTGCAGATACCGAGCAAACACACCAGGTTCCTGTGGTGTGTTCGTGCAATTGCACGTACTTCCCGTTGGAATTCTCGCTCCCTGTTTTCTGCCATCCTCTCAAGCCTCTTCACTGCAATGACCTTGTTTCCACTGTTTGCTAGTACACCTCTGAACACTGTGCCATATGCACCCCTTCCTAGCTCTTGGGCAAAGCCATCAGTTGACAGCTCTAGATCATGGAAAGAGTACGATCGGATGCCAATGCTCTCCTCATCAAATTCAGTGTCTTGATGCTGTGGAGCCCTTGTGTACCTTAATAATTGGTGGCGCTTACAGAGCACTACAGATACTGTTAGCACAACAATCGAGAAGATGGCCAATACAGAACCTGATATCAACATGGAAACTGAGACAGAACTTCTAGTCTTCCTTATAGGGCCTTTTGGTTCATAGGAGTACACCTTCACAAATAGCATGGTGTTGCTACCCTGAACCATCCTGCCATACCTCATAGGAAGCATCTGTTTTGAACAGTAGGTGTCAAACATGGCGATCTCACAGGCACAGTCAGAAAGACAAATTGATTTGCACTCTTCAATGGTTGTTGTTTGGGGTGGGATGTTGTATGACAAATCTGACCAGCTAGTGTTCTTCACCATGACCATCGTGGCTATCGGTCTGATGTCACCACTAGATCTATTCCCTGTGCAACTGCCAGTCTGTACCCTCCAACAACCTTGAGTGGTTTGGTTAGCACTTGAGAATTCAAACCCCGGAAGGCAGGAGCAGCTGGTTTCTCCACTAGCAGTGATTTGGCAGAAGCTATTTGGACCACAAACACCTTTCACTCCGCAGCGATTGGTGCTGGATGGCACCAACCATTCAATCTTTGTTAGGGGCTCCTTCCCTTGCTTGAAGAACACATGCAAATAGAGTCGCAACAAGCCGTCAGCATCCAATGTCAGATGGTAGTAGCTCTCTGAATTTGTGGAGGCACTCAGTGACTGATTCGCCAGGAATAGCACTTTTGTGTATGAACTGTTTCTGTCAAACAACCATACGGTACCATTTGGGTGTAGTGAAAGAGTGAGAAGGAGGCCTCGATCAGAAGTATCACTCGCCCAGTATGCGCTACCAGGGTCTCTCGTGCCAATTGGATACATGACAAGGTTGCCATCATCCTGGTTGGCAAGGCGATACTTTCCTGTGGCATGTTTGTTGTTGGAGACGCTTGAGAACAGCTGATTACCAGGAGGTAAGTTCTGCCCTGGTAATAGAGTGTCCGTCGGAGAACCAAAGTTAGACCATAATACCTGCCTTTTGGCATCATACAACACAAAGTTGCCGGTGTCCAATATAGCAGCAGAGGTAGCTGAAGTAGGGGTGGCAGAAATCAGTTTCCATTGGCTGCCTTGGTTAGCAGGAATCCATTGAAGCGAACCACCGGCTGTTAACAGAATTGAACCACCGGAAACAGGAGGATCATCTCTAAAGGCAGTCCACACGATGGTCCTGGTTGCGCCAGTGGCAAGCCACACCCCAATGGAGAAGCCCTCACCTTCAGGATAGAAGCCAAACGCAAAGCGCCCCGATGGGGAGACCCAGCTCTGCGTACCCGCTGCATTGATCTGAGAACCTTGAGGAATGCTTCTTTCGCTGATCTGAGCTCCCATGGAAGGGTTGCCATGGATGATGAACAGAATCAGGTATAGAGGGATGGTGTAAGAGGCCATTTTTTGACCAGAGAAGAGGAGGTTGTTCCTTTGGGCTATGCAAAATGAGATGCTACCTTCTCATATGAGGAGATAAATTCATGGTAGGTGTGGCCGCGTGTGTGCGCGTGGGCACCTGGACCTTGAATATTTGAACTGAATGTAGGGACTTAAAAAGCAAACCTGGACCTTACACTGAACCTAGGGAAACAGAAGTGTCAAGTTAGTGGTGTGGACTGAAAGAGACCAACATTTTTTTGTCAGCATTATCTTTTTGAAAAAGACAATGATCACATCTTGAATTCTAGATGGCTATGACCCAGTTGCTATGTATATGCATACATTTTCGCCAGGCCAGCAGAATGAAAAGGTGGCCAAGTCGCTAAATGCTTTTTGTAAGTTGTAACCAATATTTGATCTTTGTGACTAAAGATGATATCATCTTCATTTCAACATATTATAGGATGTGCTGGTAATCCCTAGGTTCATATGGATGCTAATAAACGCGGACACATATATGAGACATATTCATTGATCAATGCATGAATCTTGGTAGAACCAAAATATTTTATAATATGGATTGGAGGGAGTACCATTTAGTTGGCAACCATTTAGTTACCAAGCAAACGTTGGTAACT
The DNA here is from genome assembly GCF_000231095.2 of Oryza brachyantha. Taxonomy (NCBI): domain Eukaryota; kingdom Viridiplantae; phylum Streptophyta; class Magnoliopsida; order Poales; family Poaceae; genus Oryza; species Oryza brachyantha. The sequence continues at coordinate 4,599,631 of NC_023170.2, forward strand.
TTTTTTTTTAGGAACCCAGCAATTGTTGCTCACTAGGTCCATTTGTTGCTTTTAACTTTTTGCATTTTTTGTGGGCTACGTGCATCTTAGTTATGCATGGGCCGGAAATAATTTTAATAAGGTCGTATCATCTCGATGAAATTGTCTTGAAGTTAATAAAAAGCTTCTTTTATCTTAAAAAAAGCAATTGTTGGTAACTATCTATAAAGATGTAAAGCGTAATCTTTATTATGTTAGACCATATGGAACACAAAGGATAAAATGAAGTCAGCAGTCTTCCAGGTTGGCGTGGACCAATCAACCAGTTCTTCCACGCTGATGTAGACCAAGTCAGGAGGAGACTAGAGGTGGAAAATGAACAGAATTTGATGCAATGAATTGGAAAATGACATGTGAACCGTCGATTTTGGTTAGTGTTCATCTAAGTGTCGTGCAAATGCGTCAGCTGGGATTAATTTTGGTGATGCACCTATCTATCTCTTCCTGCTCTGGAAGAGTTTATTCGTTTTCAGTAATCGCTTAGGGTTTTGTTGTCTTTGTGTGGTCCTTTTGCGTCTGCTGCTAAGTAGATCGCGCTGTGCAACCAATATTTCTGCTCACTGCTTCTACTACCTTTGTTTTGTTTTTAACCATCAATCTGCATAATCTTATCTAAGATTCATCGATACAAATAAAGCCTTTTTAGGGTATGAGTAGATTGATCTGACGAGTACGCCGATGTGGAGGAAATAGTCGATTTTGGTAAATGGCTTATTTCTACTTCGTGCGAGCGTCTCCTCACATGAGCTTCTATATCTTGCACAAATGTCTCCTTGTGTGAGCACATCGAGCAATGCTGGAACATAACTATGCCTCTATTGTATCCATACGTTTATAGGTGGAACACCGGACATAAGTGTATAAGCATTTGCACGCGGCTAGGGTTTCGCTCATGGAGAGAGAGAGGGGGTGCTGATAGAGCTCCTTGTGTGTATATCTCATAGTCCTGCCTGTTGAATTTATAGAGTTTTTAATCGGGCCTTGCGAGCCTAGTAGAAGCTTTACTTAGATCCATATTTGAACTGTGCTCATATTTGGATCTCTATCCAAATATATTATTCTAACTTGTTAAGTGCATGACTCGATAGGTTCATATATACCTGGTTACTCGGTTGCAATCTAGCAATATATATTTGGTTCATGTGTCAATAGTAACCCCTAATAAGATATAATGAGTGAGTGTATATAAAAATCATATCGGTTGAATATGTAGCAAACATGTGTACCATCCTTTAGATGGCTCAATTATTTTCTTGATTCTATATTGGATTACACAACCTGTGGTTAACTCCCCAATCATCTAGCATGGTTTTGTACTTTTATAATCTATTTTATCAAGAGGTCTAAATATATATCTCATATTAACTAGGATGAGAAAATTCCATCTTGACCCTTCACGTCCAACTACATGTTTCATAATAACCTTATGTTTCATAATAACCATAGGTTAGTTTTATACAAATATCTAATTATTTACTAGTGTTTGATAGTCCCCAAGTGAGCCACCACCCATGTTAAGACCCTAACAATCTGAAGTTTAATGATTCTACACCAACACTACCATAGATCAAATGGAGGCACATCACATATATATCTTCTTGTGTCTTATAGTGGGTTTATCATACACCATGTTCTTTCAACACCTTTCAATATTATTGATTTAGTATCTCCGTACTATGACACTACATTGACAAGTGGCAGACGCAAAAAATTTTCACTGGGCGTGCGAGCACATTCTGCCATCCCTTCATGAACATAAATACACACAAGGTCTAATTTATCAAGAATACACTGAATAATTTGAGTGAAGTGTTGTATACAACATGAACAATGAAATCTAGAAGATTGCAAAGTGCTCAATGATATATATAATTTCCATATTTTCCGTAGAACAAGAACCTAACGCTTTGCATCACCATCATAAATCTAAAAAGAATGACTCGCTCAGTCTTATCCTATAATGCACAAATACAAAAGACTCATGACTCATGGGACAAATATTTATTTGCTCAGGGCCCATCCAACGGTCTAGATGGCCTCCACGTCTCCCCCTTTTAGGGGGTAACTCCGTGCGCTGTCTTCCCTCGTTGCACCCGCTAACTCCGGATTCCCCGTCTGCCGAGATCGTGGAGGGGGTCGCGTTCACCGGAATCACCGCCTGGTCCAGCAACACGTCCTCCCAGTACACCGTCGTGCGGTTCCTGGACATGATCAGCGGGAGGCTCGAGGAGATGGCTCAGGGTGCCGCCGCCTTCCAGCAGCCCGGCGTGATCTCGTCGGTGCAGCCGTCCGGGAAGAGGGAGGTGACGTTGTTGATGACATTGGCCACCGCTTCAAATTAATTGGGCCTCACTTAATAATTACCTATATTAAAGTGAGATTAATTGGGCCGTAATAGCACTTGGTCTATAACATGTAATTAGATACTTAATTGCTAGAGCATCTCCAATATAAAAATCAATAATACTATGCATACGACATATTTTTTACGATCGTGAACGGACGGTGGATGCCATAGACGTCTCGTCGTACCAACGTTGCGTTGTAAAACAAAGTATTACGTATAGCACTGCTCTATAAAAATGGTCTCTAAAACTAAATCGTATGAATTAAACTACAAAACATGTATCCATTAGATTCCTAAGTTTATTTTCAATATTCACACATCTTTAAAATCAGCTATCTCATATTGTAAATTTAGTGCAGAAATATGTGCTCCTAATATAAATTGTTTCGTTATGAGATTTTGTTAGAAAAAAATGTAATTTTATTATCAAATCTATCCTATAGTGCATCAAGTGGTGTGACTCATGACTTATTGTCTAACACACAAATCCAACGATACAGAATTATCTGCATCAATTGAATGACCCAGATCGACTTTATATCCCCAACTATCATGCATAGAAGAATTCATATGATTAAGATTTATGATTATGTTTTTCTTTTATAATAAAGAGCCATATGCACGTCTTATAAAAGAGCCATATGCACGTCTTGAAAAGATTCCTATTTAGCACATCTTCCATATATAGATGACTTAATAGCACGATGGATGACACAAATATGACCATAAAATTCTTTTGGTTGAATATGACTATAATAGATAAAACTGTGCAACGTCCGAAATATAAACTTTCTTTCAGTTAATTGATTTTCATTATGAAATATCATCATTCATTACCACATGTATGTTTGATATATGACTTAAATCAAATTAAAGTATAATTAGATCTATTTTAGAAAAAGTAATTTAACTAACATGAAATTATATGATGTATGAATATAAATATTATGATACCGTAGCGTTAGCACGGGTATATTGCTAGTATATGTAACGTGACCATAAGATCGACCACCAATGGATTAAATCGCACATTAATTGATACTCCCTCCAGTTTTTTTGTTTGACGCCATTGACTTTTTTATTTATGTTTGACCCTATGTCTTATTCAAAATTTTTGACCAAATATACAAAATTATAAACCATACTTAAAGTTACTTTAATAATAAATCAAATAATAACAAAATAGTCATTAATTATATAAATTCTTTGAATAAAACGAAGGATCAAATGTAGATAAAAAGTTAACAGCGTTAAAAAAAATCGGAGGGAGTAGTATTTTTTGAACTACTGATTTCACAATCATCTATCAATCACGAGAGAGAGAGAGAACAAAGGATTAAGAGGAACTAAAAAAGCAAAATTTGTGAACACTACATGGGGAAGATTTTGGGCTAACTGAATCACCGAAACATACTATCCTGAAATTTTTGGCTGACTCGTATGGCGAATTTTGGATTGGGCCTCAAAATATGTCCTTTTTGGACAAATTTCGAGGCCATTAATTCTGGGCCCAAGCCCACGCTGCAGACCACCTTGGTACTGAAAGATGTACAAGCATTTCATGACAAAGTACTGAAAGATGATGATATATAGTAAACGCATATCATCTGAAGAGATGATGGATTTGTTCATCCTGCAAGATGATGATAAAGGTTTGACCGAAACATGAATTATTTTCATCTTACTGTCAGAAGATGTGAATTACCTGTGAAATGTGCATACAATCTCGATCTCAGGTATGGAAGGGGGAAGTAGACCACAGGCTCACAGCTCTGACCAAGCAGATGAGAAAAACCAAAATTTTGAAGTGTCTTTGGATTTTTCAGGCCATAAATATATGCAATGATTTCTAATATCCGAAGGCAAATAATTTCCCTTAATTTTTTTACTTCTAAAATCAGCTTTCATTTCAGAGTGCAATCAATCATGATGCACGATTTTGGTTAGGTATAACATATTGCATATGCTAATTTCTTTTATTTTTTAAAACAACCCGCACAAGACAGTGTAATATTTTGTAGTGATATACTGTTTGGCAGATAAAAATTATAAGTTCGTAGCCCTAGGAGGCTATGGCCATGAAAAAACACAAAAAAAACAATCACATGACTACAATCGGAACCTGCTACTGAAGAACAAATACGCGACACCCCTAAGAGGAACGATCTTCAAATGACACCTTCAGGGAGGGTTACAACGCCAAGAGCGTCATTGCCATCACCGGGAAACTAGGACATGGTTTTCACCTTAAGAAATCCAATAAAGGGATAAGGACAAACTTCCATGACAATGCCCAGTTGTGCTGCTCTAGAGTTTCACCATTGTTAGCCTGAATAAGCTGGACTTTCACCTGCAATCATCCTTCCTTCGTATGCCACCGTGTTTCTATTCCATCTTGTATTCTTATCTACCCTTGTTCATTTCGTTGCTAAAGCTTCCGCAGCTATTACAGGTACGATTTGTGCAAAAACATTCTCCATGGGGTTTCCTCGAAAACCTTTTTGATCAACTTGTCCGCTTTATAATATTGATTTATTCGTCGATACATTCAAATAATCTTAATAATTATCTCAAACTTAGTTTCATCCATGATGTATCGTTTACATACCCAGCATATTGGATATTTTGAAAGATTAATTCCTGACGTGCCTGATAAAGCAGCAGAAACAGATGGTTGCAGTGCTAGATTCTTTTTTTTTTCTTCATGATTTCTCATTACTCTTTTTTTCTTTTTTTTTTCCAGATGGATACAACTCAAATCTATCCTGAGTAAGAGTCCAAGCTGGCTGAGGGTCAGCCTCTAACTTTTTCCAGGGCCCATACGAAGAAAAAAAATCAATTTATTTTCTGCTATTATCACATGCAGGGGGCAATCAGGACCGTTCATTTCTCCACGTGTACGCATGGGATCGATCGATCCCTCTCGACTGGGCCGGTGTTTTCCGTTTTCGATGCCTTTCATGGCGGGCCAGCCCAACAGTTGTTCCGTTCCAACTGCCTCTCTCTTTGGGTGGGCCCACCCCGTTGGGTGCGTGCCCAAGGTGATCCCGACATGTGGGCCCCACCCGTGGTAGAAACACTTGAACAACCGATTAAGGATGAGCTCAAAAATCGAATCAGCAAGCATGGAATGGACAGGAAAAGGAGATGCATGCATGGATGTAGTTAATTTTAGGTTTGCACCTAATCTTATCTTTAGCCATGTAGCTTGTTGTACGGTTTGATGGTGTCCACAGAACGTGGATGGCTAGGTTTTCACTGAGAGCAAGCAAGTATAATAGCAGGCTACAAACCGTCTAAATGCTTATGTGAAGAAGAAACAGTAGTAGTGAGCTGTAATCTTATAGTCAGCTTGGATACAAGAACCAAAAAATTATGTGAGAGAGACATGTGGGTCATGTATTAATGATAAATAGCTAACTACTATATGAGTGGACTAAGAGAAGACTATAAGTAGCCTTATAGCCATAAATTGGCTATATTATTAGTCTTGCTCTAATCTCCTAGGAGAAGTGGTGTAATCAGAAAGTGATGCCAACTGCATGCCACTAAAAAGTGATTATCATATATATGTCCCTAGGTTAAGGGTCGTGGATGACATAAGATAGTTTTGGGCATACACTATTCAACGATTTAAGGAATTTTTTAAAATTTCTATGGTCCAAAGGAGGCCTTACTCTATCTATGCCTAAGAAACTAAATATTTAGCACTAAATATAGAATAGAAATTACGTGATTTTTTGTAAATATTTGTAAGTTATAGTGTCCTAGTGTCGTCCTGCCCTACCAACGTGGAAGCAAGTGAAAGCTAGACGTGTAGAAAAAAAAAAGCATGCCTATCCAAACAAAATTGGGGCTATATCTATCTATCAATACGAGTAGAGACGGAGAGGTGCACGGCACACCAACAATCATATCTTGCTTGCTGCTACAGTGCTGAGAAAGATCAGTGATGGCAATTAGCAGGCACTAATCACGAAATAGTCGTGCTACTTTGGATGGGGGGACCTGTCATGCTGCTGTACATAATTAAGGCCTCTCATATCTTTTAATATTTTTTGACTCTCTTAATGTATATTGAATGGAGTTTTACATTTTCGGAGTCGAAAATTAACTTTTACTATCTCTGTTTTATTATAAAATTTTCTAGCATTCGTCCCTTGTTAATGTATATAATTATATATATAACTAGATTAATTATTATTTTTATGAATTTAGGCAATGTTAGAAAGTCTTATACCGTGAAACGGGGCAATGTATATTACTTAATTTTTTTTGGTCGATTTGTGTGATTAATTTGTTGGAAGGATCTAATTAATTAAGGCACCATTGACAAACTCTTTAAACATTGGATGATTTGTCTGGAGAAAACATAAAAAATAAATTGTTCATCTGGGTCCATGTCTACGTGGGTACACGCATGACTCCAGGGTTGTCTGGTCATCATAGGTATCCCTCCACAAGTTTGGTGGCCATGCTCTTGGTTTGGTTGTGCATCAGGGTACGATGGACGCACTGCATCTAGGTCTATTATTGTCCTCTTCAATGGAACACTAGGGCCATCTCTGCTTTCAATTTTTCAAATTTTATTTGAGAACAGGAATATCAAGGTTGACAGGAGGGATGCCCTGATTTTAAGACAAAATAGCCATTATAGTATGCATATTTTTTTAAGATAGTAAAATCCAAAGAAGGTACTATTGATTATTTACAGTTTGCAGTTATACGACTACGTGTTATAAATGACAACTTAATGAATAATAAAAAACAATTAGAACATCAGCCTACCTAAAGATAGACTTAGTACCATCCATAGTCGACATAAGTGTTGTCTTAAGAGGGGTATGTAAGTTGAATGTAATTTTTTCTGTTTCTCAAACATAAAGAACAAAACTATCCGAAATCAACACTAAGTCGTTCTGCCAATTGAAACTTATGCACATCTGATCAAGCTAGATGTCATCGGAGAGTAACCGGATAGTAGACCTGTCACTCATCCAAATGTAGCCCTAACGCAATAAACAACCGATGGCAACCATGAAGAGACCACACCTGGTCCTAAGCCAAGTAGGATTCTGCAACCGATTTCCACATAAAAAACATTATGGTACTTGAGAGTATCTAGAGGTAATAAAATTTTATACAACATTTTTTCCATATGTGGATATACGCTAGAAAAATATTCCACATGAATCGAATGAATACTGTAATGTGCATATAGCAAATTGAAACAAGAGCATCAATTCCCTGTGAATTGGAAGAAGTAGTGAACAAACTAAAATGCATGTCCTTGGCTTTCCACTCTTTTCTTTAAGGAACAGGGGACCTGATTTTTAACGAGACAAGACATGGCCGCTATATGCACCGGTTATATACAGTTATTGGTGAGATACTCGTATTTTGCGATAACTTAGAATTAACTGATCAGGTGGGCTGTGTGCACGATGGCTATGTCAGTGGAGCACAAAGGTAAAATATTTTTTGCCACTAAAATATTTTATATATAGTTGTTTAAAATTTGTAATGCAACAAGTCGAGAATATATTATACTTGCTCCGCACCAAAATAAGTAGAAAGATAAATTTATTTTGAAACGTTGGGACTAATTTTTTTTTTTGCAGAAAGAATATATTATAATTGTAACACATAAGGAAAAAAATAAAACCATATTATATTATTACATACAAATATATCGCAAGACATCCAACAAATTACTGTTGTGTACAGCCCGAGAGTATATGTAGAACTTTTCATACACAATTGGTCAAAAGAATGAAAAGGTTGACTAAACATTAATTTGTTTGTGACGGTGGAGGACTTGGCCAAACAAAATATACTAACTTACGGTTGGAATGTTCCTTGCATCTTCAAATTAGAACTTGACAACAGCTGATTTTTATCACCCATGTGCTATATCTTATTTTGCAGTACAAAAGCTTTGAATGTACTATATTTATACTCCCCGTACAGCTTTGAATGTACTACCTCCGTTCCATAATAAACTCATTTTTCGTTTTTCTGTGTCCAACGTTTTGACCATTCGTTTTATTTGAAAAATTTGTTCAAAAACTTAAAAAAATTAGTGACGTATAAAATACTATTTATATTTTATCATCTAGTAATAATAAAAATATTAATCGCAAAAAAATTTTAAATAAGACGATTAATTACTGTAGGAGTTAGTGCTAGCTAGATTGATCTTTATGGTCATATATTCTTAAATAATTAGCAGCATGGAACTAGCTAGATTGCTTGGTTGGTTGCTAAAATACAGTTGTACACGGAGGCATATGCATGGAAGGCCAATGATTAGGCAGAAAAAAAATCTCTGTGATCAATTTGCCTGTCAGGCAGTACACACTTTGCATGTTAGTACACACACAATCATAATGCATATTATGTCAAAGGTGGCTTTGGTGCTGTCCATTAATAATTCAAGCTTGTTAGTTGGTGATGAACTAGCTAGCTGCTCTGTCCATGTCATGTTACAAGATTTTCTTTTTCAAACTTAATGAAAAAAATTGATCAAATTTATTGAAAAAATAGTGATATTTTTAACATAAATCACAATATATTCATTTAATAAAACTAATTTTAGTGGTGTAGATGTTGTAATATCCTTTTATAAATTTAATCAAACTCTAAAATTTGATTTTAAAATAGACAAAACATCTTATTATATGATAAAAAAAGAGTACATTGAAAATTGGGTCCGATATGATATGACGACACATAAGAAAAATATCACGCATACGATCTTTTATTCTGATATTGGTACTAACGGTGCGAAGAGCACGAGAGAAACATAATGTCATTTATGGACCCTAAAGTCCAATTAAGAGAAAAAATATTTTATCATACAGACATCATAAAAATTGTCGCACGTGTAGCAGCGCTGCATACATATCGCTCATTTTCTGTTGAACTGAAACGATGACTTTAATTTGTTGGCGACAAGAAGAAGAGGTGGATTGAAGCTAGCTCTGGGCCTCTGGCTGCTCCCTTTTCGCCTAATTAAGGCGTTTAATTCGCAATCTGCGGTAGCTGGAAACCATTCCCATATATACATCTGCCTCTCCATGTCCTGGCCCGGCCGGCCGTTTCCCTTGCTCATGTTTTTCCGAACGTAAGCTAATATTTAAATTTTAAACTTTAAATTTAATGAACTTTTATTAAAATTTATTTTTTTAAAAAAACTCTTAGATCGCTAAAAACAGATTATTTTTCGCGGCCTTAACTTTGTTGTCCTGCAGGTTTAATTTGCAGTGGAAACTGCGTTAATTAATTAGGTGATGCATGCGATGGATGCGTACGTCGCTCGATCGCCTTGCAACCACCGCACAAGCACACAGCCAGAGGAGAACGCGGAGAGACACATACGGGCGCCGCGTCCACCGCCAGCCACCATCTTCTCTTCTCTTCTCTTCTCTTGGGTTTGGGAGACACCGCGTCGTCCCAGCACATCTGCACATGGCCGCGCGCCGCCATCCAACCAACTCTAGCTGCTGGCTGCCCAAGAACCTGAAACCCAACCCAATCGTCGCACGCACTGTCAGGGCCCCTAATTAACCACACCTTTCTTTCCATTGCGCGTGCAATTAAGCAACCCTAAATTTCAACAATAAATCATGTTTGTTCAAAAAAACTAATAAATCGTGTAAAAACTAATTCCATGACCATACTACAATCTAATCATCGAACTTAGGCATTGGTTAGTCGGGGAAAAATTTTTGGGTTTGATTGTTACAAGTATTAAGCATACGCTACGTCTAAAAACACTGTAATATATCAGTACATGATTAATTAACTAATTATTAACTATAAAAAAATTAAAAAATAGATTAATCTAAATTTTTAAAGCAACCTTACTATAATTTTTTTTAAAAAAAACACGCCATTTAGCCGTTTGAGATGCGTACATGTGAAAAACGAGGGAATAAACAAATGAGGCTATAGTCTAATAACAAAACAAATTACAGATTCCGCCAGAAAACTGCGAGACGAATTTATTACGCCTAATTAATCCATCATTAGCAAATGTTTGTTATAGCACACATTGTCAAATCATGGCGCAATTAGGCTTGAAAGATTTTTCTCGTAATTTACACGTAATCTATGTAATTAGTTTTTACCTTTATTTAATACTCAATGCATGTGTCCAAATATTTAATGTGACAATGTATTTTTTTTTGTTTTGAGAACTAAACAGAGCCTTGAAAGCATTGAGTTATCCTCACCTATAGCTGTAACTAGGCTAGTAAGATTGATGGCGATAATAATATTTGATTAAAATATTGTACTGAATCAACAAAATTTAGCCTAGCCAACAAGATTACACATCAATCAACTAGAAAGATTTTTCATATAAAAAAACTAGAAAGATTTTAAAGATAATTTGGATTGAAACCAATTTGATAACTAGCTATTGTACAAGACTGATCAAAATATTGGACCTACCCAAAAAAGTCATGATCCAGGCGATAGAACTACTGTATGCCTAGAACTTATGCAAGTGCTCAAGGTTGAACTTGCCAAATGCATTCTAGCCAGGAGCTCGATCTGATTAATTAAAAACTATACCTAAAGTGGTGATGCACAGAAAGTATATTAAGATTGATCTAATTTTATAAGACCCCAACCAAACACATTTATACCCTTGGTAGACGTAGAGTCTGATTCGGTTACATGCACCTGATCATACTTTTATTACTAAATAGGGAAAGAAAATAGGATACATTAGTAAAGCTATTCTATCTCCAATTTGGATACAATCAATCTTGTTGCAGAAAACCTCTCGTGAACGAATCGGTTTTTTCAAAGCTATTACTTTAGGAACCACCGGGCTTCCGTCTCTTACCATATTTTTGCAACGGTCTAAACACTAACAGCCAGTAAAATCTTACCATTAACGTATACAAATTGCAAATACATGGGGAGTTCACCATGTACTAGAACCGATGTGTTTGACGGTGTTCATGTGTACTTAAAAGGTTCTTTGGGATAGTCCAAACCACAGCGGTAGCAAATTACCTTGTCCAAATTAAAAAGAAAGATTTAAGGGTAGTCGAAAGTAAAACTTAGGTAATGAAATTTGGTCTAGAATGAGATTTACAATTTCCTTTTTCTAAGAAGTAATTCATGGATGTATACTACACACATGATACATGTATCATTTTATAATATTATACTATTTCTGTATTATGGAATAAGACTTTCTAGCGTTGTCTGTATTCATATGGATGCTAATAAATTAAGCCTTTTATATATAACTGTATATATTATAAATCAGATGGAGTATTTCTAGAGTAGTTTGTGGGTGAAAGCTAGAGAAAAGAAAATACTCGTCCTACGTACCGGATTCCCCGATCAGGGGCGGATCTAACATGGGGGCGGCGGAGGCTCCATGTTGGATCCACTACACCCGAGCTTATGAACCTCCGCTACACCTGAGCCTCCACGAAGACCCACTAAAATTTTATGGCAAAGATTAATAGAAAGATGGGACTAAAACTCTATCTAAAATATTCAGACTCTATTAATCTCGTTGGTTAGATCAGCCACTGCCCCCTGATCTAATTAAGTGGAAGTGAAACGTGTAGAAATAAACGTGATCGACAACGTACGTGTGATAAACATGCATAGGGCCTAATTTGTTCTCTGATCATTAGTCATGACAAACTTACCATCCATCAATATATGTAGCAAGCTTTTGCACTTATTTTTTTTTTTTGACAGAGATATGAATATATATTTATATATATAGCTTATATCCATACATATATATACCCTAATGTATATATATGAGACATATATGATGCACACGTATACCGAAGTGGGGCAGGGAGGGACGGTTGGTAGGTCAACACCACCGCGCGCATGCAGAGACGGCCTGACGGCCCTCAGGATCGATGCGTGTGTCGCGCCAACCGCCCCACCCAAATCACATGTTGGTTCCATTGGGGATTCACGCAGATCGGTTCACGCGTAGTCCCACTTTCATTTAATTAAGTAAATGATATATTTTTATTTATTTTTAGCTGACCACGGGGTATTATTTGTAGGCTTAATCGGGTTTCGCTTATCGTTTCATAGGCTGAAATTAGGACATTTTTAACTTGAAAGCAAGATATTGGAATGGGACCCCACGTCGGGTGTAAGTGATATCACGATTATCGATGATAATCGAATGAAAACCACATAAATTTGAATCCAAATTTATTGGATAAAATCGTAGTGGTTTTGGGGTCGAAGTACCAAGTGGAGGTGATTATCACGTACGTACGTGGTAGTGGTTTCCGTGGAGACGATAATCTCAACAGTTTTCACTATATAAATAATCATGGTTTTTATGTGAAAGCTACGTGATATTTCACATGATCATCGCAATATATCACCATAATTTTTTTTAATTTTTTTAAAATTCTCACGATATTTTACCAAATTAAACTATGGTTTATGTTGTCGTGTCATGTGCACATACCCGATTAGAGAAGTTCAATAGTATAGTCAACTACTGGCCCCAATTCATTTATAGTTAATCTAATAGTCAATTTATACGATAGTCATCTACTAACATATACACACCGTGTGTGCAGCTGGGTCCACCTTTCGCGCGGTGAATCGAGTGATGGAGCGAGAATCCCGGTCGCTAAACCAATAGGCGTAGTAACGTCTGGAAAAAAGGCGCAGCCACCCATGCTGCATGCGGGCCCTGCCGTGCCCACCATTACACGCAAATGGAAGTATTGCAAGGGATGCCGCTAGCTAGCAAGTATAGTTCCCCCCGTGATGGCCAGTCATCTGGTGCCTCTTCCCTGTTCCCTGTCACGGGCCAAACCAGCCCAGCATTTAATTTTACAATCCTCCCTCCGAAAGATAACCTTTGGTGTTGTTTGACCATCTATTTTATTTGAAAAAAATTTAAATATTTTTAAAAATTAGTCACACGTAAAGTACCATTTATATTTTATCATCTAATAAAGAAAATATTAATTATAATTTTTTTAATAAGACGAAGAGTCAAACATTATATATAAAATCTAAAATTAATTTGTTTTGGGACGGGGCTAGTAAATGCTTATCCAGGATAGATAGGCACTGTATGAGAGAGAATGTGGTACGTATATAAAATTACATGATGAATCGTGTCCCACCGCATGACATTCATCTATTGCTACAAGCTAGCTAGGTATTCTCCGCCCTTTTATTTCGGTATTATTTGCTTCTCGTTTAGATTACTTAGTATTGACTCATTCTGTTTTAAGATAATTTTTTAAAAGTTTGATAACACAAATAAATATAGTATAAAAGTATATTTAGTGGTGCGTTTAGTGATGCTAATTTAGTCTTATGGATGTCATTACACCTTACTTATAAACTCAGTCAAAATTGAAGAGTTTGGATTTCAAAGAGATGCAAACGAGACTTTCATACCACCTGTAAGATCGTAACAGTGTTTAGCACACCTACCAGAGCGAGGTAAATAGTAGGTATATCACAAATCCAAATCTATTTACGATATTAAAGGGATTACCTCATATATTGGCGACTCACCGAAGTCTTTGTATACTGCTGGTCTGACCACACCTTACCACCAACTATACTTCGGTTAGACCACCACTCACTCTCCAGTCTGACCATCCACTTGAGGCCGAATAGACCGTCGAGATCTTGTAAAGACTCTAGTTGTCGAAACTAGAATCTGTAGATGGAAACTCTTGGCTTTTATTGATCAACTAGTGTTTATAAAGTGCACAAACAGTACTTCTCTCAAAAACTTTCGATCTAAATCAAAATATAGGGTAAAACCGTAATTTTCTCTCATCTAAGTCTCATAAAAAATCACACCTAGGGCATACCCCTCGGTCTTTAGGAATCCCACTTTTAATTTTCGTATCTCTGTTAATCAACCCGAATTCGAACTCCCTTCTAAATTTGACTCATATTTAAATTATTTGTTCATTTGTGCACACAATCCCTCTTGTATGCATTATCCTCTAGCCTCGAGTATTCCGCATGATCTCATGATCTCTAAATGTCGACTACTCCCTACTCAACTTTGATCCATCACCGGCAATACTCTTCCGAGGCATCAAGCGATACCTACACATGTAACAATAAAGAAACTATATTTTGAGCACAAGTCCAACACCGAAACCAATCAGCTCATCAAAAAACACTTATAGATCAAACTCCTAGATCAACTGCTTGATCTCACAGTTAGTACAATTAATTGAAAAACCAAGTAATAAACTGAGTATTTAAATGCTAGTAAATCTCATATATGTGGCCGGATTTTGGAATTCTAGTTCCTTGTTTACTGTAGGCAGGGTGATCAAAAAATTAATATTTGCCAAGCTATACTAGATTTAGAGTCTCATTTTTTACCTGAAAAAAGTATTAAAAATAGTATGTGTAGTGGCATGTTTTACTAATTAACAATTTTTTAACTATGATCTATACACACAATAATATGATACTCTAATTAAGTCCGGGAGTGACATCCTAACCTTGATCTCCCACGGCCCCTCCCTAGCCACTCAATCCCAACCCCAAAACCCCCCAAGGAGCTTATGGAGCAGAAACATGCATAATTAAGGTGGATCTATAATGTCAAAAATTGACATGATTTCTTCGATCATGTACATGTGTCCTGACTAGCTTACAGCTAGTTCCGGTGCCCCCAGCCCATCTTAATTCACTAGGGAACAATTTTGGATCGATGTTTGCAGCCGAAATTAATCGAGGTTTCCAAAAACGACCCTGAAGTTAGTTAGTTTCGATCAGTGGCATTAGGCAAACTCATACAAATTATTACATCCTAGTTGGTGGCTACATCTAGATCGATCAGTTGGATTACTTCAACTCCGAAGTTGAAGCTCACGCACAGGCGTCGATCGGTCTGATCCATCCTAGCTACTACGTACGTGCCCCTCGATCCTTGGTCGATGTGATCTCCATATATATCCATGTACATGCGTCGTCGACGACGTCGTCTCTGTCGAGTACGTACGTAGCTGGTGGCTGGCCGGTCTCGTCGCCGGCCGGCAAACTTCACCCGATCGATCGATCGACGCCGACGGTATCGCCATCGATGACGATCGACATTGTCATATATCGATCAAGCTACATTATATATTCGTAGTAGTAGGTCAGGTTGAACACCCGAACGAACTGCCTGCCTGCCGCGGTTGGATTAATCTCGTGCATCTGATGCATGTGTTCTACGTACATACTCCTGTATGTGTACGCACGCGCGCGCGGTTGTTGCCGGCCGGAATGCCGGTCAAACCAAAAGCGACGGCGCACCGGCGATCCTGAAGCCCGGGTTCCGGCCGGCCGGTCGTCGATCCGATCGATCGAGGGCAACGCACAAACCACCGGCCGGACGTACGCCTCCATGCATCCATTTGCATGCGTACGTAACTTTATATATAAATACCCATGCAAAATCTGGAGATACGGACTCATCTAGAGGTAGTGTGGAAAATGGTTGGTACATACAGGATGGCAACGGGTCGGGTTGTGTTAGGGGTGGGTAGAGCAATTACCCACCTGTTAACTCGAAGGCTGCGGGTAGAATATTTTATCTGTACCTGTGCCCGCGGGTAAAATTTGATACTCATACCATTACCCATCGAATACCGAGCTAGTATCGTGTACTTGTATGTACCAGGCAGACTGGTATCGGGTACCCGTCGGGTTTGCCATTTTATATGTCAAAAGCACATCAAAATAACCGTTCCAACAAATACAACAAACTAAACATACTACTCATAATGCAATATTACATCACACATGAAAGTTCAACAAATACAACATATTGCTCATAATAAAATATTCCAACAAATACAACAAACTAATCAGCAATAATAACAACACATAGCACATTATCTGATGTTTAGATTCAACCATTCAATATTATGTCACACATCAAAAGTTCAAGACGTAGGTCACATCAAAGTTTTTAGCTAAAACAGAATACATCACAAATATTATTACATGAATAACATAATAAGTAGCAAAACACTTGAAGACATAGCTTATAGCAGCAGATAATGTAGGCTACATTCGGGTACCCGACGGGTTACCGGCGGGTGGAGAAATTATCCGTGTCCGTACCCATGTCGATTTGGATCGAGTACGGGTACTACATACCCGCGGATAAAAAATCTTACCCGTCCCCGTCGGGTCGGGTACATGACGGGTACCCGGTACCCGTCCCTGGATTGTCATCCCTACTAACATCTCGATACATCGAGTACACTGCTGGGATCATTGATATGGAAAATATCAATGAAATACTAATTAATTAAGTACAATCCCTTGGACGGATAAAAATGTCTTTTGTATCTTCCCTAGCTATAGGATTATTAAACAATTAAACAGAAGATTGCTATAGATATGGAGTATTACTTAACAGCAGATTGTTAATTAGAATTTAAATAAATTAAAATCAACTCTAGATTTAATAAGGTAAAGCAATATAACTTGAAAAAATTGCTATAAAAACGAACTAAAATTATAGAAATGTAATTTTAAGGCTAACAATTTTTAGTTTCAGATGAGGTAAAAATATCATAGACAAACTTTCTTACTGTTCTTGGAATGGTATCTTGAAATGTCACATTTTTTGATATGAAAACTTTATGCCTTTAGGTATTAGGTATCCTAGGACATCAAAAGTTTACCACATCGAGATAGTTTCTCAACGACCATAAAATTTCTCCGTAAAAAAAAATGCACATCTACTGTAAAAAGTATAAGCACTATTGTGGACCTGTTCTTTGTTCTTTCTATTTTCTACATATCTTAGATCCCGTTTGAAATAAATGAAGATCCAGATCCATGCTATATTTGAAGTTTGTAAGTTCAATTAACATAGTTATTAATTTTGTATATTATATAAATATAAGTAAAATAACCACCCAAATTTTATCGATGCAATGACAGCTTCAGATTTATTGGATTCTCATAACATGTCTAGAGATAGTAATACTCGGTTCCAAAAGATCTTAGACCCGAAGGTATGTCATGCAGAGCTTCTTGTTCGAAGTAACAAATGTACAGTATATGCTTACTGTACCAAATTAAAGTTAACCTATACTATCAACTATGTACTACCTCTAATACACTTACTCCAATACACTGTAGTATTTATTTTATCTACTAGCACCCAATCTAGTATGGCCTAGCCCTGTTTAGTTCCCAATTTTTTCCAAAAAACATCACATTAAATCTTTGGGCATCTAAATGAAGCATTAAATATAGATGAAAATTAAAACTAATTACACAGTTATAGGGGAAACATGATACGAATCTTTTGAGTCTAATTAGTGCATAATTAGCCATAAGTGCTACAGTAACCAATATGTGTTAATGACGGATTAATTAGACTCAAAAGATTCATCTCGCGATTTCCAGGTGAAATCTGAAATTTGTCTTATAATTAGACTACGTTTAATACTTCAAATATGTTACCGTACACGTCGATGTGACTCCTCTCCCAAAAATTTTTGGGAACTAAACGGGACCTATGTTCTTCATTATTATTTTTTGGAGGTTTTATAAAGGTTTTCTCTGGCATGAGAGATGCCTCATACTCTTTTCCTCACTTCTCTTTTATATTTCACCATCCTAATCCTACTGACGACTTAGGGTTTATGTTTAGATTCTTATAATACTTGTTCTTAGAACAAGTTTTATGGTACATGCAAAGTTTATCTCTAAATTTATCCACGTCGTATATTCACAAATTAAAAAACAATATATGCAACAAATTGCTTCTAATATACTAACCCAATACTCTATGTACCAATCAACTCTTCTATTTCTTTTATTTCTCAAAAGTTTATGCATAAATTGTGTCTCGCAAGAGGGATGGTTCCCCTTACTCTTTCCTTTCTCTTTCACAACACTTTTAAGCCGTGGGTAGCTAGCACTCATTTCATCCATTTTAGAATATAAGCATTTCTATATTGGTCGTTATTATTTCAATCGTTCCAATAATTTCAAAGCAAACTAGATATATAGAAAGGGAAGTTAATCATTTCAAAATTCAAAAATTGATCACTAAGTGACTAAAAGAGAATCTTAATTTAATATCTTTTTATTATATACTAAATAACATGAAAATATTTATATTTTAAAACATAGATACTTATAAGTCTTGTTTTATTATTTTGAAATGGAAACGGTAGTCAGGGGAATCGACTGGTCGTGGGAAAACGAGGAGCAGGCACTCACATTGATGTTGTGAAAATCCACCACCAGCCCATGAGAGCCAGGCTAATAATATAGCCAACAAACTAGCTATAAAATTTTTTATAGTTTTTTCTTAGTCCACCCATATACTAGTTAGCTCTTCATCGTTAATGCAGGATACACATGTCACTCTCACAGAGTTTCTTGGTTCCTGTACCCGAGCTGGCTTCAAGCTTACAGCCTGCTTACACTCTCTCTCATCTCCTCTCTCCTCTACATAAGCATATAGTCAGCTTATAGCCTGCTATTATACTTGCTCTGAGTCATCGGCCGGGCTGTGAATTAGAACCAGACTATTAACATAGTCAGCAATCCGGTCGTAAAATTTTTTTTAGTCTTTTCTCAGCTCACCCATATAGCAATTGGCTCTTTATCATTAATAAATGATTCACTTGTGTCTCTTAAAGTTATTTGGTTTTTATGTCCGAGCCGGCTGTAAGCTTACAGTCCGTTTCTTCTCTCTGCTCCTATCTCCCCTCCACCTCGGCATTTATCCAGACCGATCGACGTCGATAGACTCCCAAAGCTATAGAGTACTGAAGCTAACCACACACCAACCAGCTAACTAATCCAGATTCGCCTCATAATTAAATCCATCAACGGGTCATCGATTCGCTCATAGTCATGGACGGTCTCATCGGTTTGATTTGATCCGTGAAGCAGAGAGCTTAACCAATTACTGCTCCACGTACGCACCAACTAACACCAATAATTAACGGCGACTGATTACTAATTAGTTAATGGTTTTATCAGTGTTACATGAAAGACTACGAGTATACTCTTAACACATATTCACAGATAATCCTAAAAATACTTTCATTTTAGAAGGGATAAAGTACCAACATAAGTATTAACAAGAGTTACTATAGTAATTTCATCCTACAACTAATTTGTCCGAGATTGATATAAATAAAATCTTTGTAAGATAAAAGTGAGTAAGTACTGCTCCTCCAGTTTAATAATTTCGGTTGTTTCATAAAAGTTAAGGACAACGTTTTAATTAATAATAACTTTAAAACATTTAGTTTAAAGAAAGTATAACAATATATATAGTAAGCCTTAAAAATATTTTATTATATATTTTTACAGTATAAAATCACATTTAAAGATATAGTACTCCCTCCGTCGCAAAACAAATCAACTTTTTAGTTTTTAGATAATGTTTGACTCTTCGTTTTATTAAAAAAGTTTATGATTAATAATTTTATTTTTATTAGATGATAAAATATGAATAGTAATTATGTGTGATTAATTTTTTAAAATTTCTTAAAATTTTTCAAATAAGACGGATGGTCAAATGCTCGACACAAAAATCGAAAAGTTAGTTTTTTGTGGGACGCAGGAAGTATGTTTTTAGAAGCCGTAGCGTCTTTTAAAACGGCAGGAATAAGAAGTAACTACTATAACCATACACACATTAAGGTAGAGTCCCCAGGTCCAATCCCAGATATAAACCGTTCCAATCAGGAGGAGTACCTCCCATTTTGTGCCTGCATCGGTGTCCTTCTCTTGCCCAGCGAATCCAAATTATCACTTCGCACTGTACACATCTTCCCTATTGGTAGCTTCTAATTGCATAACCTGTCCTCCTTTGTTAACTGTATTAACACTTTGGGAGAGTACATTAATTAGTTGTTACATCAATTAAGCTAAACACTATAGCTCACCCTTGACTAATAGTCCTATAGTTAGTTTGTGAGGCATAAAGCTATACATATTTTAGCCACTTTTTTTTAAAAAAAAGTATAATATAGATATAGTTGATGCCCTTGCTTAAACTACACATCATATCTAGTGCCATCTGGCTAGGTACCCAACAACGAACTTTGTTTAGTAAAGCGCCGCGTCCCAAAATATGCCGGATTTTATATATTGCAAAAGGAGCTAACCTGATCTGTGTCGGCGACTGTAACGCGTCACCAATAGATAATTTTTTTATAAAATAATCTTAATTAATTTGCTAATTTGGGACCCAGAAATTACAGTCAAAAAAGAAAGCTCAGGCTACTGTCAGTGGTCGCTGGCAAGATAGCATCCATGCATGCATGAGAGCCGTAGATTAACGTATAATGTTTTTTTAAAAAAATAAATAAACGAACATTAATTTTTCGTGCAAGCTTTTCTGTAAAGCTATTTAGCAAAAGTAGTGCACTTAAGACACCACCGTTCAGCTTTTATTCTTGTCATTTGTGTTCTTTTTTTAAGGAGAGTATACACGAGAAACGATGCGTGTATAGTAGTGGTGTGTGTTTAGCGTATGTCTCCTGTATTGTTACGAAATCTTTTCTTGTGAAACGAAAAATATTTTCGTGCAAATTATTGGTCAAGTTTATTTTTGAGGGTTTACTTCCCATTTCTGTCCAAAGAACTTACTTTGTCTTACTCATAGTTTAAAAACTCTTCATCCAAATCTTTATTTAAACTTAAATTATTTTTATGATGAGTTTGTTGTAATCCCCACATATAGTTCCAATAATTAAACTGATGAATAATTTGGACTAATTGGCACCAACCAGATGAACTGATGAATTTGGACTAATTGGTACCAACCATATTACTCAAAAGGTCCAGCATGTATGCAGTATGCACCTAACACCAATGAAACGGTTCCTAAAGAAAAAAAAATGTCGTACAAATTTTGTAATTTGTTAATTTACACCAGGACGTGTCGGCACTCGGCAGCAATCACACTAATCACCAAGAGATTCTTCAAATCCTAATTGTGGAATCAAATTTAAAGTGAAAGCAACTCAAATGGCCAAAAATGTGACTGACTGACTGACTCTGCTCTCTGTGTCTTCTCTTTTTTTTCTCCTTTCTTTTCTCAGGGTGCTCTGCCTTTTGGGACACGTAGCGAAACTTCCACAAGATTAGCGCTAATCTTTCTTTTATTTTTTTGCTAATTATGTTGTTAACGAAGTGGATTAGCCACAAAGCATTCGTCCCCACCCCGACAGCGACGCCACCAAACCGCACCCGCCACCGTCCGCCGGAGCGGAGCAGAGCAGAG
The DNA here is from genome assembly GCF_000231095.2 of Oryza brachyantha. Classification (NCBI taxonomy): domain Eukaryota; kingdom Viridiplantae; phylum Streptophyta; class Magnoliopsida; order Poales; family Poaceae; genus Oryza; species Oryza brachyantha. The sequence goes on from NC_023170.2 coordinate 4,621,290, forward strand.
CCTCCTCGCCCGCGTCACGCCAGTATAAATCCATCCCCACCCTCGCCGTGCCACTCATCCACCACCACCACCACGACCACCAGCTCCTCCTCTCGAGAGACAGTCAGTAGCCATGGCGACGTCAATGCTGCTGCTGTGCGTGGCGGCGGCGGCGGCCGTGTGTTCCATGGCGCCGGCGGTGGCGGCGGCCGGGTTCTACGACAAGTTCGACGTGGTGGGGGCGCGGGACCACGTGCGGGTGCTGAGCGACGACGGGAAGTCGCAGCAGGTGGCGCTGACGCTGGACCGGAGCTCCGGGTCCGGGTTCACCTCCAAGGACACCTACCTGTTCGGCGAGTTCAGCGTGCAGATGAAGCTCGTCGGCGGCAACTCCGCCGGCACCGTCACCTCCTTCTACCTCTCCTCCGGCGAGGGCGAGGGCCACGACGAGATCGACATCGAGTTCATGGGCAACCTCAGCGGCGACCCCTACGTGATGAACACCAACGTCTGGGCCAACGGCGACGGCAAGAAGGAGCACCAGTTCTACCTCTGGTTCGACCCCACCGCCGACTACCACGTCTACAAGATCATCTGGAACCCCAAGAACATCATGTAAACCATCTCAAAATCTTCGATCTCCGCGTTCATTCTTTCGACATATGGATCGGTGCTTACGCGGGGTGCGAATGGTGGCGCAGATTCCAGGTGGACGACGTGCCGGTGAGGACGTTCAAGAAGTACGACGACCTGGCGTACCCGCAGAGCAAGCCGATGAGGCTGCACGCGACGCTGTGGGACGGCAGCTACTGGGCGACGCGGCACGGCGACGTGAAGATCGACTGGAGCGGCGCGCCGTTCGTGGTGTCGTACCGCGGCTACAGCGCCAACGCCTGCGTGAACAACAACCCCGCCGGCGGGTGGTCGTCTTCGTGGTGCCCCGAGGGCACGGCGGCCTGGATCAGCCGCGAGCTCGACGGCGCCGGCCTCGGCACCGTCGCCTGGGCCGAGCGCAACTACATGTCCTACAACTACTGCGCCGACGGCTGGCGCTTCCCCCAGGGCTTCCCCGCCGAGTGCTCCCGCAACTAAACCAAAACCAACTCCATCCGCCAATCCGCCATTGATGAGTTCTTGAAGCATTTGTAATTGCCGCGCGCTCTTCTTGTTCGTCTTGCTCCATGTACATTTTGCCATGCCCATTCGTTCCCCCATTTTCTTACTGTTACAGACATACAGGTTGATGGTGAATCACTGTTATTTTTCTTCTTCGAATCACTGTTACAGTTTCATCTGTACGGTTGAACAGCAAGAGAAAGAACTAAAAACCCAACAGCAAAAAATGTGTAAATCTGCTGCTGTCGCTGATTGCAGAGCGCCACATGCTCATCCCCCTCCTGTCACTCAGGACTGAACACAACACTAACACCAAACAGTAAATTATCTGCAGCTGTTTGACCCGTTTCGGATTGGCCACGCTAAGTTTCGTGGTGGTAAGATCGTTGATTATAAGCTCGATGATTAGTACACCTACCAAATAGATGATGACTAATTAGTTAGTGGCTGAATCCAACGGCAAGGGGGAAGCAGACAAGCGGTGACAACTGTGTGCTTCGCTGTTCTTGTTCTGGTTTTCAGTCGTACACGCTGAATTTATTGAGCACATCTACAGGCTACAGCTCAGCTGGTAACCCATTGCCATGTTCTTTCTTTGGCCTACGCGGTTGGATTGGTTGGTGCCTGCTGCCCAACCCAAGGATACTGTCAGGGCTGTGTCTTACTGTGAGTAAAAAGTAAAAGAATCTTGCAGTTAGATCAACTAGACTGATAACGTGTTAAGCAATTTGAAATTTGAATGAGTTCATTCAATCACCTTAGCCGGACAGGTCAGTACTCAGGATACGGCCGCGTTTGGAATGCATGATTTTAGTTTTGTCTTCGTGATTTTTTTAAAAAAAATTTCTGCCGGCACAGCGCCAGCCTTTTGCGCTCTAAAAAGGACTCTATTTGTGAAGGCGGCAATGCGAGAATAATTGGACTGAACTTTTTCAGATAACGAAATTAGGGGAAATTTATGGTTTTTGAGAAATTATCTCGAGGTATTAAATTCTTAGCGCAAAATTTGAGTATCTCTAAATACATAATTATTTTGGAGATAGTAAGACTTTACACCTCAACTTACTATGGTAAAATAACTCATAAAGTTTAATCCGACAATTTGGGTACTGTTCATCAGTACGATTGAACATTTCCTATAATGAAATCTAATCGAGCGGTTAAGACTCTCCATCACCTGGATCACCGAACATAGTGAATGTCTACCACTACTAACCGATGAAGTCAAATCAACTAATCTCATACCCCATTTTCTCTCTCCTTTTCCATTGCAAAATGGAATAATCGAACCATCCGAAGAAATGTCACTGGCTGAAAGCAACAGCCACTGCTTGTACTACAGGGTCACTAGCCATGGCCTCCAGTTGACAAAAAGAACACCTTTATTCCTGCACTTCACTTCACTGCAGGGGGATGAACAATGCCAAATCTGCAATGATTAAAGCCAGGGATTATGAGCAATCTGGTGATGAATAAAGCTGCAGAGCATTTTGTGCTCTGCTCGGTGGAGAACAGGGAGCAGAAGAAACAAGAATGAATGGATGGATGAACAGTTTAGAGGGATCGAGAGGAGTCGACCTGCTTTTCAGCTCAGCATTGCCGGAATTGCTTGCTTGCTTGCTTGATTGTCAGGGATGGTCTTGTGGGGTAAGGAAACCGGGGAATAAAGGGTTTGCCTGCCACTTTGGCCTACACAACTCAAACATGTTTAACACGGTTTGTGCTGATGCCATTCTAATGGCCTAATTAATTGCCTAATTGGTGTGTGTGAGAGAGAGATTTGGTGGTAATGGTGCTCGATATCGACGTTTGTGAGGGGCCATTTTGTTGTTGGATAACTAATTAAATGCTCTTTTTTTTTTGGTGGGGGGCCGGGGGGGGGGGGGGGTGAATGTAAGAGGAGGATAAGTGTTGCTATGGAATGAAAGCAATGCTGCAAGAAGATGGATAATAGTAGCAGGTCCAAATAATTTGGAATCTCATGCCCACCTTTTAACTCTTGCACTTCAATCCTTATTCCCTTCACAACCAATAGATGTTTGTGTACATTTTAAAAACCTTTACATGTTTTTCTTGAAAAAAAGTACTATGCATTATATGTTGTAAATTTCCCTTATATAAAAGAGGAATCATTTACTCAAAAGATAATAAAACAAAAAATATATTTTTTACAAACAAATATATGTAGAAACTTTTATATTGGTTAAGAGTCTGTACAATTTTTAATCACTTTTAAGAATTCAATTGTTGTGAGGCCCTTTACCCCCATAAGAACATTTTAGGTGTTTTTTTAATAAACATTATTAATAACAGATAGTACAACATAATGTTCTTCTTGTGTGGGGTTGGGGTGGCGAGAGAAAAGAAGAATAGGATGAGGATAAGGGGTTGCTATGGCATCAAGCAAGAGGATGAATAATAGTAGTAGGCCCAAATAATTTGGAATCTCATGCCTGCCTTTCTACCACCCCTTCACTTCAGTTCTTATTCTCTGTAGCATAAACATACAAGTTAGTGTACATGTTTTAAGATTTTTTTACATGATTTCATTTTGTCGGAAAAATTAATTTTTTGAAGAATACGAAAGAGAAATCACTGATTCAGAAGATAACAACACAAATATATTTTGCACAACACATAAAAAATGATTCACGTACACAAAACAACAACAAAAAAAATATTATGTATAATATAAGACAGAAATTGTACCCTCAAAACAATTAAATATGCAAAAACCCCTTTAAAATATACGCACTTTTCATATTTGTGCAAGGAAGCTATAAAAATTCATGATTTTTTAGAAATCCATTACTAGAAGTTGTGGAGTCTTTATGTTTGCACTGACGTTTTGAGGTTTTGTTAACAAAATACATTCCAATAGTATACAGTAGAAGCAATTGACAAATTCACTAACATAGTATAAAAAAACACATTTGTGGCATATCATTTAACAAGATCACACTCGGGCTATATAATATTTTTGTATTTGAATACAAATTTATTAAAAAAAAATCGCTAGACGTGTTTCCGCATTTGGGCTGGGCTGGGCTGGGCCATTCAAGGTTGGTGTTAACGGTCAGAGTGTTGAGCACAGCACATATGAACATCGGCCCAACCTTGCGGCAACAACTGGTAAGTCTGGGCCACGTGTTGTGTTGGGCCCGGCCCAGCGAGGTCCACGATGATCGCCTTGAAAGTTTGGCTTTGAATTTGAATTGAAATTTGAACGTCTTTGCAGTGTTTGATCACATTTGTTTTTTTACAAAGATGGATTATGATACACGGCCAGACGTTTGCTCAGCTAATTTTGAATGAATTAATGGCCAAAAAGTAGTACATATTGTACATGAAACAATTATTAATTTATTGTGCATCATAAGAGTAAAGAAAAACGGAAAAGAAAAAAAAAATCTAAACTGTGCAACCAATTAATGTACAAACCAACCCAAACTACAAATACTTCTGACTAGTGATTAATTAATTAAACAATTAATTAATTAAGCAAAGCACACTAGTGATCGATGGAGCTAGCTAGTTGGAGGCGGGGGTGCACTCGACGGGGAGGCCGGTGTGCTTGAAGCGGTTGGCGTCGGCGCAGTAGTCGTAGAGCATGTGCTCCTCCCTCGCCCTGCGCAGCGCCGCCGCGTCGCCCGCCGCCTGCTGCTCGAACCACGGCGACTCGGGGGGCTCGTCGCCGCACCACGCCACCCCGGGCGGCGGCGCGCACGGCGCCACCCGGAGCCCCCGGTAGTGGGCGTAGAACGGCGCCGCCGACCAGTCCGTCTTCACCCTCCCGCCCTGCGTCGCCCAGTCGTCGGCGTTCCACAGGCTGCCCTGCACCTTCATCTTCTGCCACGTCGGGAACGCCACCCCCCTCGCCGCCTCGTTCCGGTACTCCCGCAGCGGCACGCCGTCCACCAGAATCCTGCACGTCACACACATAGGTTGTTGTCATTGCCTCCGCCGAAGCTACGGCCGGCGGCCGGCGGCCATGGCGCGCGCGCGGGAGATCGTCATACATGATGTGCTTGGGGTTCCAGACGATGGAGTAGGTGTGGAAGTCGGCGGTGGGGTCGAACCAGAGGCGGAACTGCTGCTCGCGGCCGCCGACGCCGTTGGCGAAGATGTTGGTGTGCAGGGTGTAGGGCTCGCCGGTGACGTTGCCCAGGAACTCCAGGTCCACCTCGTCGTGGTACTCCCACGGCACGTCCTCCGGCATCAGCTGCATTGCTTGCGTGTTTCCACATAGTACTATATATAAGCATACGCATGCACATGGCGGCGGCGGCGGCGGTGTTTGCCGGTCGGCCGGCGACGAGCTAGGAGGGTGAGCATGCGTTGATCTGTGTACGTACGTAGAGCGAGGTGACGGTGCCGGCGGAGTTGTTGGCGACGAGCATTATGTCGATGTCGAAGCGGGCGTAGAGGTAGGCGTCCCTGGAGCGGAAGCCGGAGCCGTGGGTCTCGTCGAGGCAGAGCGCGACGGTGTCGACGTCGCCGTCCATGTAGAAGAAGCTGTGGTCGGCGCCCCACACCATCTCCACGTCGTCGTACATCGACGCCGCCGCAGCGGCCACAAACCCGAAGGCCACCGCCGCCAGAACCTTCCGCACGCCGCGGCAGCGCTCGCCGGAACACGGCAGCGACAGCGGCGGCGCCATGGTCGATCGGTCGCCGATCAAGAAACCTTTACCCACTTCCTTAATTCCTCGATCGAACGAACGATCTTCTTATCTCCTGTACTGCTCGCTGCTATTCGATTAAATTCCCAGCTGATTTTCTATTTATAACGGATGAGATCGATCGATCGATCGAACAAGAAGATGATCGATCTGCAGGAACATGCAAGGCATGTTCGCGAGAATGTTAGAGCTTGGGACATGGCACATGTTAGGGATCCATGGGAATGTCAGGCTGGACGATCGAACATCGCAAGCATCTATGCACGCATGTTGTTGCCACCCATCTGCATCTGCATCTGTATCTGCCTGGAGCTAATGCATTTAGGATCACGAAGAACACACACGCGCGTAGTGATCGATCCACTCTCCTTCCTAGCTGGTAAGCTCATGCGCCCGAGCTTAAACAACAAATTTTCCATGGCGTCCCTCGCCGCTGACCAAGGCTAGCTACCAACCTAGGCTAGCTATACCAGCTTCATGCTGCATGCATGCATGCATTCATGCTTGCTTAATTATTGCCCGGCCAATAAGCGCCGTGTTGACTTGTCGAAAAATAACAGAAAAAGAAAGAAACATATTGGAACCGGGGGGCGTTGACCCTGCACTATTTTGGAGCTAGCTATATCTGGCACAGGGTGGTTAGATGCCTAAAACACCTGTGGTCAATAGTTGGCCAGAAACCCCGCGCCGTGGCGCGACCCACCGCACGACGGCACGGCACGGCCCGAATGTTGTTGGGCCTGGGCCGGCACGACCTGAGTGCTGGGCCATACCTAGGCCACACCCTCGGCACGCTGAGCCGGTCCGCACGGAGCGGTTTAATTAATAGAGATAAAAAATTATTAAATGACTTAAAATAGACTTAATTTAATTATATGTGGCTTAGCTTAAAATAAGAGGTATGTAAAATAGACTTATTCTATCCATCCAAAACATAGCCTAAAGAAGAGAGATGAAAAACAGATTTATTCACACAACCCAAAGAGCTATGGGAGAAAATATAAACTTACTGAATAAATATGATGGGTAGACCGGGCCGACACGGCCCGAGAATTATTGCGCCATGCTGGGCTCTCGGTGCAGCCCGTGGGTCATCACGGCACCGCCCAATGTGCTGATTGGGCCGTGTCGGCTCGATGGAACTGGACACGAGCTCGGGCGTTGGGCCGTGCCAGGCCGGCTGGCCCATATGACCATCTATAGTGGTCACTTGCCACAGACTTGTGCGGTTTGTGAACGCACCGTGTAAGGTCAACTTATTTTTGTGAGGGAGTTCGAGCGAAGAAATTAAATGCTCCAACGTGAAAAAGAATGGTTCATACTTACTACTACATCCTTTTTATAACGTAACATGTTTGACTTTTTTAATTATAACGTTTGACTATTCATTTTATTCAAAAATTTAGTACAAATATAAAAAAATGATAAGTCGTGCTTAAAGTTCTTTTGATAATAAAACAACTCACAAACAAAATAAATGATATTTCCATAATTTTTTGAATAAAACAATTGGTTAAACATTATAAGCAAAAAAGTCAAATCTTACGTTATAAAACGGAGAAAGTAGCTAGTACAAAATACCCATGCATTACCATAGTCATGCTTAGTAACTACTCCCCCGTTTTATTTTACCAGGTGTTTTGATTTTTTTTTCAAAGATAAACTTTAAGTATGGGCATGACCAAGTTTATAAGATGGTATATAGCAACATTCACTGACCAAATGAGTTTTAGTAAATCTAATGTTTAATTTATTTTGATGCTAAGTTTGTTCTGTGTTAAAAATATTTCCATATTTTTATATAAAGCTGGTCACATATAAAGAAGTATTTTATAATATGAGGCGTAGGAAGTAGCTAGTTGGGTAAGCCACCAACAGTTAAGCGGTTTCTTATCTACAGTAGTGTCATCGGTTTGGTTTATTTGAAGGTATACAGATGCATACTTAAGATTTTTGGCAAAAAAAGTTTATATATAACCGGTCTCTATATCCACTCGGATATATGCAGTCATTTTTTTATTTCAGAAACTCTGGGAACTTGGCACAAGTAGGGGATGTAGCCCCTCAAATACCTAATCTAAAATTCATGTTCCTATGGAGATTTGAACCCGGACCTTGGGTGTTACTCAGGTCACTGTAGCCACTATGCTACATGTCTTTTCACTTAAATAAAAAGAAAGGCCGGCATATGTGTATTCAATAAATAAAAAGAAGAACATATCTCAGCCCAAACAAACGAGAAAGTAGGAAAAAAATCCACCAAAGATTCCTAAACTTAAGTCTGTCTTTCTCCCTTAACCCCAATAAAAAAATATGTATCCCTAAACTCATATAATTCGTTCAGACAAGACAACTCAGTTTTAACTCATTTTTTCATTGATTTTATTGATGCGGTGTTCGATGGGTCTCACATGTCAGTTTTTCCTTCTCTATGTTCCTATCATCTCTCCTTTCTTCTCTGCTCCTCTAGAGCGCGTGACGACCGACGCGTGCTGGAAGGGCAGAGCGTGGCCGGCGCGGGCTGCGGTGGCAGCCGGGGCGCCGCGGCGTGCGGTGTCCGGTGCGGGCGTGCGAGAGCTGACGCGGGCTCCTTCCGTGCGGCGGTGGCGTGCAATGGCTAGCGAGGCGGAGGGCAAGGGCGTGCAGGGAGGCACCGAGCGGGAGCAACTGGAGGGACGTCGCGGCGTTGAGTGCGAAGGGAAGGGAAAAGTGGTCAGGTTTCGTTGCTCGCTGGCGTCTGTCATCGCATGCCACCCCCACGTGGCTTAAGCCCACGCCAGCCGCCACTCGCCCGCGATGGCACCGCACGTCGTCGCCACCAGCTTGGCCGCCATCGCCCCTGCCCCCGCCCCTGCCAGCTGCACTCCGCCTTCTAGCATGCGCCGACTGTCGCCACGCTCTGGAGAAGCACAGAAGATAGGAAGAAGAGAGAGGGGGAGAAAGAGGGAAGAAGAGAAAAAAACATGATATGTGTGATCCAACGGACCCACGTCAGTAAAACTATTTAAAAATTAAGCAAAAACTACCGAGAGGTTTTTTTAAACGGATTACATGAGTTTAGGGGTACACATTTCTGTTATACCGATTATACGAGTGGAGAGATGTTTAGTGCACTTTTTCCAAGAAAATAGGCTTAGTTGGGCATTTCCTTATTTTGGCCCATTTCCTAGCACCACACTTAAAGCCCACGGCCCAATTCTTGGCTAACCCTAGTGAGGCGTGAGAAACTTGCGCGCCGGCGGCTGTGCAGCTGGCTGCGGTGGGGTGCGGCGACCGACGGCTGCGCGCGCGCGGAGCAGGCAGCGGCCGGCGGAGGCGGAGCCGCGGAGGGCTGGTTGGCTGGGCTCGACCGGAGGACGGAGGTGCGGGCGTGCGGCCACGTGGAGCAGGACGCCGCCGCGCTGCGTCGGCGAGGCGTCGGAGGCTGGAGCAGTGCCTCCAGCCGCCGGCGGGGCACAGCGCCGCCGCCGAGCAGTCAAGGCAGAGGGCCGAGGCAGTGGGGCCGCCGGGCGCGGCCGCCTAGGGGACGGCCGGAGCAGGGCGTGCGGCTGCAGGCTGCAGGCAGAACTAGTCTTCCAGTACGCCCATTCGTTTTTTTCCTATCGAATTATGAACACTACATCTTGTTTTCAGTAAGTTTTGAAGTAGTAGTCTTCCAGTACGACGTACTCCACTGTATACATGTTCTATATTTATCCCATTGTCATGCATCCATTTTGTACTCGGTTTTTTAAGGCCACAATTTTAAGTGCAAAATCACTATATTGGCTACTATGATCTACACAATAGTTCTGATGCGTGCTTGTCGGATCTTGTTTCCTGATAATTTGCACTTACTGTATAGATGAAGAAAAAAGCAAATGAATGGTTAATACATCCTTTCTGTGGATAGAAACCTTGGTTGATCCATCTTCTTACTACCTCAAGATATACCTGGGTAAGAATAATGATTAAAATCCTACGCTATTTGTGTGAAGCATAATGTTAAAGTTGTTGATATGGCTGCTATGTATAAGTCTATACAAAGAGCAAGAAAGTTCTACAAATATGCTATTAATTATCATTGGTTTCATGTATGACATTATTCAGTCCATCCAAAGGTTTCTCTGCTGTCAATACTAAGAGGTCAGTTAAGTTTGCTGAATTTTATCCTCATGATTTTACTTTTAAAGAAATGAAACAAGTCCCATTTACACTGAACTGCTATATTAGTGATGTGAGTAAAGATGAAAGCTTCACCAATTTCTATATGTTGAACAATATTATGTTGCGATCAATTCAATGAATTATGACTTTAGGCTTAATTTTGATATTTTGGTATATATATGATATATATCATATGATCACTATGTGTTTGATATCATACGAGACAATTGTTAGGATTTCGTGTACATAATAATTTTTTTATTTCATAACATTTCGAATATCCAATTTTGAAATCCTGTGCCTGCCACTGTCGTCGGAGTAGGGTCCGACTACGGTATTTGTATATATATATAGGTTTTGGCCGGTGCTAAGATAGATACAAGACAATAGAAACGAAAAAGGAGACACAATAGTTTTTATACAGGTTCTGGCTCTAGGTAATAACCATTCTCTTATCGACCTTAGCTAGTTTTGCTCTTATATAATGTTAGTGGGATATACACAAATACAATACTTGGAAGTGGGAACTGTTTACTCAACTAGACTACCATATATCTATATGTTGATGAAGTTGATGAGGTTGTAGATGATTAAGGACCAAAACTTAACTTATTTGAATCCACGTAATATATGTGCATTTCTCGTTAGCTTTTAGGGTAACTAACTGATTCTAGCTACTTGAGAATCAGTAGATAACGTTGAAAATATAATCCCTAAAACAAAACCATGAAGCTTGCATGCATGTAGATATACCACTGCATGCTTGACATAACAGAAGGCTAGAATAAAATAAAGGTTTTTACCGTTCTCTTAGCCTCTAATTGTACGTTAACAGCAAAAAAAATATGCTTATTCCTAATCAGCTGAAAAAACTGTAAATGTTGGTTGAAGTTACTGAATCGATCGATCAGCATGATCCCAAGTATTCCTCTAGATGGGCCGAATTAACTGTAAACCATTTCTAGCCCACGCAAACTCGGCCGGCGCATCTCCATGGGCTGTCTGACCTGACTTATCCGAGGCCCATCTGATGGTTGCCTCATCCTGTGTTATCGGCCCAAGGCCCATAACCAAAACCACCACATTGTCCTGGCATCTATGCTGTCATCACCGAGGAAGCGGGGCGAGGGGCGGTTTGGTGTTCAGCTATACCTCAATAGCTCTGAAATCCCGTGTCTGCCACCACAGGCCTACTATGGGAGGTCCATCTGGAGTCTGGTTGATTTCTCCTGTTTGAAGGAACCCTTAGCTTGCTGTAATGCTGTGGCTGTGAGGAATCAAATCCAAAATGATTCTTTCACCATTCATTTAGTTTTAGCCTTTTATATTTTATTTTCAACATGGTACCATCCTTACCAGTCTAATTGATCAATCCTTGGTTTGATGATTTCTGTGTTTATTCTTCAGCGATCAAAATTGATCCCAAGGCACTGGTGCAGTTTATCTTCCAAAAATGTTTGGGGCTCTGGCTCTACTAAGACTCCATGGCACATGTTAAGTGCTCTGGATTGCTAGCTACTATCCACTTGCCAATTTTGTTTATTGGCTCACACATGGACAGCTTCAGTTATGCACAACCGTTTTTTACATGGCTGTCTCCACAGTTTGTCAGAAGTAGCAGCATCGGCAATTCGTGTACCTATTGCGAGCTATGGGACATCTGCACGACAAAGCAGATCGAGGTTCCAACATGACAGCGACATCAACAGTGCACTAAAAGTTTTGGATCTTGTACCAAGAAAGTCTGAATATGACAAAGTGGAAGGTCCACGCCATCACCGACTAATCCATGACTGCATGCGTGACATCTTGGGGGTTCAATCAAATCATACTCTACTCAAGGGAAACAGTATATCTTTTAACTCATGCAGCAATCCTGCACAAGTGAAAGTTGATAGGTTTGTTTCAAAGAATGTCTCAGCTTGCACTTCCAGGATTAGAATCTCAAAGGATGACATGTTTATGCTGATAGTGGAGCTACACAGGAAAGGGGAAGCCAGTGTAGATCAATCTATTTTGGCAGCTGCTGTGAGTTCTTGCGCTGATGGGAAAAAGTTTACCCAAGGTACACAGCTTCATGCTCTATTGGTTAAAGCTGGATGTGATTCAACTGTTTTTATTGGTAGTTCACTCATCACCTTATATTCAAGGTGTGGCCAGTTGGGAAGTTCGTACTTGGTTTTCCAGAGCATGCCAACCAGAAACATTGTGTTATGGACAGCAATGATTTCTGGTTTTGCGCTACATAATCGTATTGAGCCATGTCTCCATTTGTTTGCGTCATTGAGGCTTTCCAGGTGCAAGCCAAATGACATCACATTTGCCACTCTTTTCAGTGTGTGCACTAAACACGCACTTCTAGCACTTGGTAAAAGTCTTCATGCTTTACAAATGAGAATGGGTTTCCATTCATATGTGCATGTTTCCAATGCCCTGCTATCTATGTATGCAAAGTGTGGGTGCATCGATGAAGCCCAGTCCATATTTGGGTGCATTGCCTGGAAAGACCTGGTTTCCTGGAATGCCATGATTTTTGGATGTTCCCAGTATGGCCTTGCTAAGCATTGCCTGGACTTGCTGAAAGAAATGGACAGGCAACACATAGACCCAGACACGCTCTCCTTCCTTGGTGTCCTCTCATCATGCCGGCATGCATGCCTTGTGGAGGAAGGCCGAGAGTGCTTCAAGAAAATGATTGAGCATGGAATAAATCCAGGGCTAGATCACTACTCATGTATGGTCGACCTACTTGGGCGTGCCGGATTGCTTCTAGAGGCGTGGGATTTGATCCAAACAATGTCTGTCCCTCCAAATGCCGTCATATGGGGCTCTCTGTTGGCTTCCTGTAGGGTGCATGGGAACATTTCGATTGGCATCCAAGCTGCAGAGCACCGTCTTAAACTGGAGCCAGGTTGTGCTGCAACTCATATACAGCTAGCAAATCTGTATGCTACAATTGGTTGCTGGAGTGATGTGGCCAGAGTGAGGATGGCGATGAAGGAGAGAGGCCTAAAGACGAACATTGGGTGCAGTTGGATAGAAGTTGGCAATAAGGTTTATTCCTTCACGGCAGAGAATAGATCAAAGAGCCACCAACTAAACAGTGTTCTGGTTATTCTTGACTGTTTGCAAGCTCACATGGAATGCAAGTATGATATACTTGCAGAAGGCCTGGAGTAGTTAGCTATATGGCTTTGAACATGTCAAGACAACTATAGAAACTGGAGTATATGAAGAGCAATCCTACAGGAAACAGTTACTAGCCAAAGATATAGAAGATCCATTAGAATGTCCATTGATATGTTTGAAAATATGGATGAGTTGCTAGTTTTCACAATTCACGACCAAGAGGATATGCCGGCACTGTATTTTCCAAGTCAGTTCCAGCTTTCTTCCTTTCAATATGTTCTTGTAGCTTGTTTGTTCCTCATTAGTCCAAGCAGCCTGGAGTATACTTATTGTTGCATTCTGCCATCCCCAGTAAGCTGCAATTGATCTCCCCAATCATGTTATATTTGCCTATCTGTTGGTTTATCTCTATAGAACAGGTAATCAGAAGAACACTATTCAGTTTTTTCGTTTTTTTTTCCTTAAATTTTTCCCTGACGAGACGTTCTGATGTAGTGTATGACTTGATGTATCAACTGCTGATGAATTGATGTATGAAACTTTCTATGCCCTGGTCCTAAAAGGTGATAAATCTTTCCTTCTGTCCATTCGTTGAATCGTTGTGTAGCAGCCTGTTGTGGCGAAAGCGATGGCAGGCCTACCAGTTGTGGGCATCAGCAAAGGAGGTGCCGGATCATCAAGAAAACAACTGAAGGTTAGACGGCATAAAACTTGTGATGGCACATCTCAAATCTCTGCAGATACGATCTATTACCTGTGATAGAACGGTAGTTCTTGACAAAGTTATTGATAAAACAAGACATCATCATGACAACTGTTCAGTGCTTAAATGTCAGCCGATGTGCCAACGGAAATGATATTTGCAGGGAAATTGATGGACCCTACTTGTTTTTAATAGATGTTGATGGCGATGTTAACTTTTTGGTATACAATTGACAATGAATCTTATTCAAAAAATTACGTAATTATGCAAAAATATAAGTTACCCTTAAAATACATTTAACGATAATTTAAACCACAACAAAAGAAATGATAATTACACAAGTTGTTTGAATAAGATAAACTAGCATGGTAGCCTACACGGATTGCGCGGCTAGCATCACCATAAAAACAAGAGATGGATACCTCGCGTTTTGCTGTGGGAGAACTGTGGGATAATATAGTAGATATTAATTATAAAAGAAATTTCGTACCTACTATACGACTTTTTTTTTATGTATTTATATGTTTCTGTGCCTTTATCAATTATCTATAGGTTATAAATGATTAGGTTGAATGAAGTGTCATTTAGGGAAGAGATGTAATTTATACTCTTGATAAAACATCCAAATGCTAAAAACAATTAAGATGATGTGAAGAGATGTAATTTACACCCTTGATGTATCATCCTAAGACTAAAAATAGTTGAGATGATAGGGCTTAATTTACAATATTAATGTATCATGTTAAGGCTAAAAACAATTAAGGTGATATGGCTTCATGGAAGAAAAAAGAATGACATTAACTTTATAGAAAGTAGGGATTCCTACATAAATACATATATGCTTTCACATTTTGTTTTCAAAATATTAAAAATTGTAATATGATTTTTAAACTCTGCCTTAACTTGCCCAAATTAATATGTTCGATATTTGATCAACATAGTAACTCATAGGTATATATAGCAAAAGTGATGGATCCTTTACTATTCTCATATTTATAAATAATTAATGATATCTAACCTCTATGGTATATTTGTTTATCTTCATTTTTCCATCTTTATCTTTAGAATATTAGTGATATCTTCATAGTGTCTCTAATGACATTCTTCCATCTACTAAAGAAAACATAATATAGCATATATTCGTAATAGTTGATAAATTGTTCCAAATAAGAAAAATATGCATCGTTATCAACAATTATTGATTATCAGTTTTCTTATATTTTTCGTTGTTGTTGCTCATGATTTGGACCATAGGAACTCCTCTAGTATGTTGGCATAGGTTAGAGGATTAAATCTCATTCATTAGTTCCATTTTTTATATGGACACAATGATAAAGCTATTTTTGATTAACATGTGAAACAATTTTCAGTTTGCGTGAAAATTATATTTCTACATGGACTTGTCTTTTAATTTTCTCACTTTTTTATTCTGAAATACAATTTTTTTTATTTTTATTTGTCTTAATTAATATTGAGATAAGAGTCCATATAGAACTATTTCTCTCAATTGTGATTATTTTTAATTTTGAATACAAATTTTAGATTCTTCCTAAATTGTATTTCTACCTAGACTCTTATCTTGATTATTTTTTTTTGAATTTTATTTTTTGTAATTTATTTTTTTTACATAGACTCATCTTTTAATTGTCTTACTTTTTTATTCATATATTCCAGTTTTCAAAATCGTATTTCTAGTTGGACTTTGTTTTTTTTTGTTTTCTTACATTAATTTGATGATTTTTACACTATCAGACTGAACATGGTGGATTCTTTCTCTTTTATTATCTAATTTGTTGATGAAGCTAATTTCGGCAAGAGGATTTCTGACGCGACGATTGTGATTGCTTTGTGTATTTCTTTTTTGTTTCTTTGCCACGTGTATGTATTTATTGCCATGAATGTAGTTAGTATAATTAGCAAACAAACAATGTATAGCTCCCGATTGGTTTCACTTTGAGAGATCATAAATGGTTGTTGTTTTCAAAATCTAATACACACTTCTGAAAGAAAGAGTCCAAATTTACTACGTAAGCAATGCACATATTGTCCAATTGACACTTCCTTTATTTTCTTATTGTTTCTGCAATTAACATGGATACCTTCTTCGATTGACATTTTTATTTTTCTTATTTCTCCAATTAATATGAGATTTTCTAAACTATGAGAGTAAACACAATGACTTTCTTTCTATTACTTTTTTTATATAATAGATGGTCAAACATATAGGTGAAAGTTAACGGACTGGTTCCATTAAAAATGAAAGGGAGTACTATTTTAATAATTTATCAACGATACGTTATGGGAGCCTTGAGTATGGATCTTGACTATCACGTTCAATATTCCTCTCTTATGACTATGAGAAGTATTGCACGGACATATTTTTTGGTAAATTTTGCACAGTAGGTTCTATACTTGATAATTTAAGGCAGTAAGTGACCGAAGCAGCAAGTGGTTGTTGTCGTCTTGTCGAACCACTAGAAATGATTGTTTGAATTGGTGGTAAGGGAAAAAAAAATCAACCCAACTGCTCCCGATCAAGAATATTTATCATTTAGAACAAGATTTAGTTAAAATTTTAAAATTAAGACAATGATAATTTCTTAAATGTTTAGTTTAAATACAGGATAAAATGATATGCATTGAAATTATTAATTTTTGAATTTATTCTAACACGAAATTACTGGTCAGAAATTTAGAAGTCTAACCAAATATTAACCTAAACAATAAATATTTTACCTGATGGAGTATCACACTAAAAGCTAACATCTCCAAATTGAACCTTGAAACAAAAGCAGGTTGAAAGAGGAGACCTCTGCAGGGGCGCAATTTCAACTTTTCTTTTATGGGAGATGCAATCATCCAACCTCAAACAAGGGTAAGATTTATGTCAGATGACAGGACGATAAATCAAAAAAGGTAGGATTGCAACGTCGATGTGACACTAAAATGTGCGTCTTTTGCTACCTACCGGCGAATAAAGCCATGTACAAGAAAATCATCAACATCTGTGGTGATCAGCAGCGCCAAGTTCTTGCATGCAAGCCCAACCATGACGCCGCCGGCTTCGCTGCTCTGCCTCGCCGTGCTCGCAGTGGTCGCCGGCGGCGCCGCCGCTGCTGAGCCGCCGCGGTTGCAGTGCCTGGAGAACCCGCCGGAGCGGACGGCCGCCGGCGACGGCGAGGCCGGCGTGGTCGTCCGCGGCCTGGCAGGAGGCTTCGACGCCTACGTCACCGGCGCCGCCCACGCCGGCCGGGCCATCGTCCTCGCCTCCGACGTGTTTGGTCAGTGCGTGCATGGCTGCCTGAGTTGCTGACTGCACTGAATCTGTCACCTGCAATCTCGTAGTGATTACCGATTGGTTAGCTGCTAATCGTCGCTGTTAATTTGGTTTGGTGCAGGATTCAAGGCGCCATTGCTGAGGTACAAATCTGCTTAATCTTCTTTTAGCTGTTTCTTCATCTCCTCTGCAATTTTGTTATTTTTGTTTACTCCAGCAAATTTTGTGAAACGAAATTGACACTTGAACAACTCTCTCGGAAAGACAGTGATTTTAGGGAAAAAACAGACCACAACTTTGTGCAGTGACTTCTGAGATGGATGGTTTAGACTTTACACCTGCAACAAGGTGCAGGAAATCATCATCCATAATTAGAGCTTGAACAAATAATATTCATCAATGTTCACTGCATGTTTTTTACGTATCAGAAAAATTTCCTGTTTTCTATGCGAGCAATCCTGGTTTTAAAAGTTACCCCCTTGTACGGAGAAAATCAGAATAATATACTCATTTTGCAATTTTTTTTGCATATTCTATAGTCTTGCTGATGATATAAATATGCTAAGTGGTTGTAATACATCGATCATTCATGATAAAACCTACATATTCTGTTTACCAAAATTGAAAATATCTTTTGGAGCTGAAGACAAATATACATTTGTATGGTGTGCATAACTATGTTCACTGCATGCTTTCTAAAACATCATTTCTTTACATCTTCCTTTATAAATTAGAACCATATTTCCTATACAGATATATAAATACACGAGATACACCATATTTGGGTATTTCACAAATTTAAAAACTGATGTGTGGTTAATGGTACTAACAATTACAGGAAAATTGCTGACAAAGTTGGTGAAGCCGGATATTATGTCGTGGTGCCTGATTTCTTCTATGGAAAACCTTACAATGGGGATCGAAATGTAAACATTACGGAATGGATCATGGCTCACCCTCCGGTAATTTGTTTCACCATTTATATAATTTATGTCTCGTAATCCCCCCCACAAAACCAAGTAATAATGATCATAGTTGCATAACAAAACTATTTTGGATGATTAATTCACATCAAAGAGTCAATTAGTTGATATCGATTAGTGTATTCAATTAAAATTTCAGGTAAAAGCAGCAGAAGATGCTAAACCGATCTTTGCTGCTCTAAAAGGAGAAGGGAAATCTGTTGGAGTTGGAGGTTATTGTTGGGGCGGTAAGCGAAATCAATCAGCAAAAGAAAAAGTCTCTACATTTCCTACTTCAGTACATTAATTAGTGATTCATTCCAGAAAACTTTGCAAATTCCTAATTAAATACGACAGCTAGATTTAATTCATATTTTTAGTCTCAACATCAAAAGTTGAACTGGCATGGCAGGAAAGGTAGCTGTTGAGGCGGCAAAAACCAATGAGGTCGAAGCGATTGTCATCTCCCATCCTTCACTGGTGATTGCTGATGATATGAAAGGTGAACTTAAATTGTTTATGGTTATGCTATACATATGTGAATGATGAGAAGTTTACTAATCTCATGTAAATTGTGAGCTGTATCCAATTAGTCATTGTTTTCGTATTCTAAGTTCACCTTGACAAACAGAGGTCAAATGCCCCATTGAAATCCTTGGAGCTGAGAATGACGCTGTAACACCACCAAGATTAGTGTACCATTTTGTGAGTGCCTTGCGTGAAAGAAATGAGGTGAGTTACCATTTTTAATATACTTTGTAAAGCTAATGTACAAGACTCAGATTTCAGAACCAAAATAATGTTGAAACAATAAACACACAAGAGAAACTGTCCCACTGATGTTAAGATTATGCTAGCTCAATTACTATGCTGGATTTAATTATTATCAACACTTGCCATGTAAACATTAGATCAATCTCAATACATATTTCATGAGGTGTTATGCACATTAAATAGAGTGTCACATCAATAAAATTGCTGACTTGGCAGGATTATTAAATAAGAGAGTTTCATAAGATAAGAGCTCGTCTTGGCTCGGTTACCTAATTTACAGTCTTGATAGCTATGCCATAAAACTATGCGTTGAGACTGACCTTAATGAATGTCTAAGCACTACCACAGTGTAAATAAAGACGTTTATAGTTGTTTGTTTTTATTTCTTTAACACAATCACTCAATGATGATGATAATAAGAAACAGAACACCATTAGAAAGATCCTCTTATGGATTATTGCATCGTTAATTGGTGCAGGTCCATTACTTCACCAAGATCTTTCCAGGAGTGGCCCATGGCTTTGCTTGCAGATATAACGCCACCAACCCGTTTGCTGTCGGAACTGCTGAACAAGCTCTTGCTTTGATGCTCGACTGGTTTCAGAAACACTTGAAATGACAATATAGGTAGCCATGCATTATGCAAACCACTAAAATAGTTTTTCTTCATCAAAATAAATTGATAATTCGTTATCAATCATCCTTGAATGTATTGACTTTTGTTGATGTATAATAAGCTCCCTTGAAAAGCATCGGGCACGTGTAAACGATTTGCTCTCACAAACTGAGCTATAGCCCTTGCTCAACATATCTTAATATATAAGTAATTTATCGGCAAGATAAATGACTATTGATTAGGTACAAAACATTCTATTCCTCGCCTCTGAAAATCTCTATGTCTTGGGAATTCAAGCTAATGTAAATTCATTCGTGTATGTATGCTTGGACCAGCATGGTATTGAGATCCTCAGAGGTCATTAACTCAGTATGTTGCAGTTACCCACCATAGTTACTTCACAACTTTGTGCATGCCTTGCGCCTAAGAGCAAGTTCGATAATATAGTTAACTGCTGGTTCCAATTCATTTATAGTTAATCTACTAGTTAATTCATACAATAGTTACTTACAAAACATCAATACATGGTCCCACGTATCATACACATATTTTATATTGAAGCCCGTATGCAGTTGGCTACAAGTTAGTAGCCCATCTCCCTTCTCTCTCCCGTCTTATATCTTTAAAATATGTTTATAGTTGACTTACAGCCTGCTATTGTACCTGCTCTAAGAGCTAAGGTGAGTCTGGTTGATTCAATTGAGCAACTTATGTATTTTTGTCTCGATAGTCTTTTTTTTCATATATACAATTAATTTGTAATGATAATTTGCATGTATGAATCACAAGCTTATATTTTTTAAAGGAAATCACAAGCTTAAATTAAAAGGAACATCTAGAGCTAAGGGAAACTGAAACTGAAACATTAGCAAGCTAACAAATACTATGTTCCATCTATGCACAATAACACATCTATAGATCAACCGGAAAACCGTGAGTTTGACCCAGCTTCTTCTTAACATAAAACTAAAAATTAACACAATCGTACTGAAAGAGGGGACATCTCTGCAAGTGGAATTCAAGGCACAATTTCATTTTTATTAAATAGATACCATTATCGAACTTCCAAGTTAGCAGAGGGTGAAAAGAGCTGACAGACTGAAGGTGGATTCAACGCGAAGGTGACGTATGTATTACGTGTGAGTAATAAATAGGATTGAGATACATGATTTTCTTATACTACCAATATAATTAGAGCTTGTTTGACATAACTCCAGTCCAATATTTTTAACTCTGCTTTAACTTTTTTTATATTAAACGTGTTCAAATACAGAAACTCCAGATCCGAAAAAAATCTTGGAGTTGAAGGTCAACTCTATATTTTTCCTGGAGCTCCTTAGAGATGTTCCAAAAATCAATCTTATCAACATGACCTAAACATGAAGTTGACGATAATTATCCCTACCCTACTACACACATACCCTTCAATAAAAAAACCTGACTCCCCTCCCTGCTGTTACTGTTCACGGTGATGGTCATCGTGAACAGTAACACCGACGAACCTCCGAGACAGCCAACTCTCAGTGCGACAGTGATCGCATGCTACCTTACTCGCTACAGTAAGGAGTAAACTCATAGAGCTCTTCTTTTTTAGAGCTGGATATACGAATTTGCTAAAATTGTACTTTGAGATCTCTCTAAACTTGCGTGCATATGTCATCTAGGTCCTGAACTCTCGAAATGTATTTTTGGATCCCCGAATTTGTCTGGAATGTCATATAGATCCAAACGGGCTTCGGCTCACTCCATCCGCTGACGTGGCATGCTATGATGGTTCCTACGTGTTGGTGGCCATGTGGACTTTTAACCAGACAAGGAAAATGATTGGAAAATAAGAGAAAAAATATTTTTAAATTTGACAGATCGATTAAAAATAAGGAAAAATAATAAAAGAGTCCATGTGTTAAAGTTTAGAAAAATCCAAATCTTGAATTAAAAAAACTAAAATAATTAATATTGAGGAAAGGGTCTATCTATAAATACAATTTAGAAAGATCTAAAATTTTGGTCAATCAGAAACGATATCCACGTTAATAGGAATCAAACTTAAAAAAAGGGAAAATAACGGTTTTTTTAATCGGACAAGGAAAATCAAAGGAAAATAAGAGAAAAGAAGAAAATATTTAATTTAACAAATAGATTAAAAATAAGGAAAAATAGCACAAAGTAGTGGAGGAATCGAGAAGAGAGATAAAACAATAAGGAGAGATACTGACATGTGGGACCCACATGGCTCCACCAACACATAGGCGCCACCCTGGCATGCCACGTCAGCGGATGGAGCGGGTCAGAGCCCATTTAGACCTATATGACACCCCAGACAAGTTCGAAAACCTAAAAATGCATTTTAAGAGTTTAGGGACCTAGATGACATATACACACAAGTAGGGACCGCTGGTGCACTTCACTCTTTGCTCATACTAGAGTTGCCGATCCTGAATTTGCTGATCCTGAAGTTGAATTTCTAGAGTTAGAGTGCTCCCAAACAGCCCCTTAATTTAGACCATTGGTTTTAACCGAGTATTTTATTACTTGAATAACTCAAATATTATAGCTAATGTTGGTATTTATGATTTAGTTTTATACATTCATCAGATCGTACTCGATGGCGTATGTTTGCACACGTGCAAATATATGATTTTATCCATTTAAGCTCATATATTTTTGGACAGTCATGCTTCTCCAAAATTTGTACTACCGTTAGTGATATAACAAGAAAAAAATAAATCTAAACCGTTATAACGTTTTAGATTTAAATCTAGTGTCATTAGAGAGCATCATAGCTGGGTTCAATAGGTTTATGTGTCAGCTAGCCACGTCAGAGTGCAACAGTGCAGTACCCTGTTTACTTCAAACCCCCCACGTTACATCAGAATTTTAGACACCTAAATAGAGCATTAAATACAGATGAAACGAGAACTAATAACACAGTTATGCGAGAAATAGTGAGACAAATATTTTGAGTCTAATTAGTCTATGATTAGCCATAAGTGCTACAGTAATCCACATACGCTAATGACCGATTAATTAGACTCAAAAGATTATCTCATGGTTTCTAGGTGAGCCGTGAAATTTGTTTTCTCGTTCATGTCCGAAAACCCATTTCAATATCCAATCAAACGTCTGATGTAACATGAAAAAATTTTTTATTTCTCCGACTAAACACTCACGAGTTGGCTCATGGTTTTGCTACCTACCACTGGCTAAGGCACCTACGTACAAAAGCCTCCGTCATCGCCTCTCAGTAGCGTCAAACAAACCAGCCATGTCACCGCCTTCGTTGCACCTGACCCTCCTCCTCTGCCTCGCCGTGCTCACCGCTGCTTCTCCGCCGCGCTTGCAGTTGGAGCACTGCCTCGACAACCCGCCGGAACCGACGGCGGCCGGCGCCGTCGTGCACGACATGGCAGGCTTCGAGGCCTACGTCACCGGCGACGTCCACTCCGGCCGCGCCGTCGTCCTCGCCTCCGATGTCTTCGGTTAGTGCACATACGTCGTATACTGCTGCTCATCGGTATATGGAGTAGTGTACACCAAACGACGGTTACTTATCGATTGATTAACCTCGCTAATTTGGCTGATTTGTACGAACGGATGCATCATCGATCGACCTTTCTTGCTTGGTCTCTCATCTTCAGGATTCGAAGCACCATTGCTGAGGTACAATCTCTCTCTCTCATCTTCTGTACTATGTTCGTCGTCGCCGTCGCCGTCGTGCTCCTCTGCGATTTAATTTTGGTACTTGTTTCCTCCAGGAATTTATGATACGAAATAGACACCTTAACCACTGCTCGGTAGAGAGAAGGATTCTAGAGAAAAAGATGGGTAGAAAAATATGGCAAATAGTCCTTTTTATCTACTTTTTATCCACTATTGCTTTTTAGTACATCCTCCATTTTATAATGTAAAATATTTGACTTTATTGGTTGCAACGTTTAACTGTTCATCTTTTAAAAATTAGTATAAATATAAAAAATAATAAATCATGCTTAAATTTCTTTTGATAATAAAGTAAGTCACAAGCAAAATAAATAATATTTTCATAATCTTTTTAATTATTCAAGATAAATGGTCAAACATTACAAGTAATAAAGTCAAACATTTTATATTATGAAACAGAGGATGTAATACTTATTGCGTATGGATACAGATCCAATATCACGTAGAGCCCATACGTCGGTGAATAGGGAAGTATTATCTTAGAGAATCTCAAGTCATATTTACCTGTTTTTCTATTAGAAAGGGGATATGGTCTAGTCCACTATTCTTTGTTTTAGGACTTAATTGTGAGGAGGGTCTGTGGTTGATGACATACTCCTGCAACTGATGATAATATGTATGAAGACGAATCAACTATGCGCTGCTGTCTATATCCCAAAATGTACTAACTGTTTTTGTCTATGAATAATTGAATATGAACAAGCGCATTTTAGTTATTGTACATTGCACATAATTGTTTTTCATTATGACGATGGCTGTGCTCGTTTGAGGGCTAGTAAGTTAACTTATTCTAGTGTGGAAAATGCAGTAAAAGATTAGTACATGATTAATTAATTATTAATTATTTAAAAAATATAAAATAGATTAATAAGATTTTTGGAAACAACTTTTCTATAGAAAATTTTTGCAAAATGTACCCATTTAGTAGTTCGAGAAGCATGCGCGTGGAAAACAAGGGGTAAGTTAACTAAGGGTGTGTTTGGTTGGTGGGATATAACTGAATGGGAGATGATCATCCAGGTTTTTAATGCGTTTGGTTCATGGACGAAATTGGATATGGTGGCCCAGAAAGGAAATATTCCATGAAGATGCTGGATGGATGTTGGTCGGATGAGCACATCCACCCTCACTAACTATAATCATTAGTGATTGTTTAGTGATAATTAGCTTGGTTTGACATTAATTAGTAATTAAAAAGTTTAAATTAGTATTAATTAATGATGATAGATATATTTTATAGATAATTTATACTAATTACGATAAAATCTATGATGATTAATTTATATTATTATTTATTAGTAATTCAATATGTCCATCCTAACCATCCACATCCATCCAACCAAACAAAAAATTAAATCATTCATCTATCTAATTAAACATAAAACTGGATCACCATATCCTTACAAATATAGATGACCATATCTCATCCCACCTTGACCACCAACCAAACACACCCTAAAAGGGGTGGCCGAATACGGCCATAGTAGTTTCATTGCTTTCCTGGTAATAATGGATAACCAACAACACCGATCCAATTTCAGTATTCTGATTTCGGTTAACAACGTCTTGAGCTCAAGTAGGTCAGCAGCAACCCTAGGATTTCTTGCTGTGAATTAATTGTCTTAGGATTTTTTTCGGTTTTTTTTTGTTTCAATCCATGAGCTTGAATTAACAAAAGGACGTCCGAACTAAATAGTTTCAATACAACCTCCATTTTTTTTATTCCAATTCAAGATTCTTCTGAAAAAAAATCTAAAAGCCAGAGTGTGATAACCATGGTGAAAATTACAGGAAAATAGCTGACGAAGTTGGTGAAGCCGGATATTACGTCGTGGTGCCTGATTTCTTCCACGGACAACCTTACAATGGAGACGCAAATATAAGCATTACAGAGTGGATCATGGCTCACTCGGCGGTATTTTGTTTCACTCTTTTTTTAATTAGTTTGCGTCTTGTTTATTCCCCCAAAAAGCCAGGTAATAATGACCCTAATTTCATAGCAAAAGCATTTATGGATGATGCTTATCGAGGTGTTAAGGCAGAGGCGTTGTTATAGTACATCTTCTCTTGTCGCAGTGTAGTAAAAATTTAGATCAAACTATGTATTTTTATAAGTATATTAAATATTTTATTTGAAATTTTGGTAATATATATTTATCAATTTATCTATTTTAACCTCATATATAATATATAAATTTATCCTAAAATTATATATTTTAGGTTTCATTTTACCTTTATAGAATTTCTACTACACATAGTAGTATGGATGAAGTATAAAAAAATCATAATCATTCGAGGATACCTTTAAAAAATCCTTTTTCTAAAAGAAATCATGTTTTCAGAAGGCGTGGAGCAAATAATCCATCAATTATCCAAGATCATCACTTCGGAAGTCTGTCTTAGATTTTTCTTAAATTACCCTCGAATGATTAGAAAATAGCATTTCTTCTACTGCATTGCAGGGAACACTTAATGCAAATTATTTACTACGTTTATTTCTCAAAATATTTATTCATCAAGTTAATCAAGTATCATCACTTTAGACTGCCGTTGATATGGATGAGTATATTCAATTGAAATTTCAGGTAAAAGCAGCTAAAGATGCTAAACCACTCTTTGCTGCTCTAAAAGGAGAAGGGAAATCTGTTGTTGGAGTTGGAGGCTATTGTTGGGGCGGTAAGTGAAATTAATGAGCAAAAGAAATGTCTTGACATAACCAACATCAGTACATTAGAGATACTAACATATTGCTCGTGCTCTACCATGAGATTTTATTTAAAAAATATCATTAACATTATATTTGTTATAAATTGAGATCAAGTGCAGTCACAACTCTGTAAGAACTGAACATAATTTAGCCATCCATTTTGATGATCAATGGTACACAATGCACGCTACAGTAATACCACCAACAGTAAAATATGCCGTCCAATCTTCGGCCTACGGTGATAGCACCAACCGTATATGTTGCGATTACTATTGTGACTGCGTAGGATCCGGATCCATTTGTTACTAATACATATATGTCCATCGGTCCACAATTTGTTTTTCTTTCACAAAAGCAGAGAGTTAGTGAGGTGCACGGTTCTATGTTTAATTCATGACTGGTCTGAGCTCAACTTTAACTGACAGGAAAGTTTGCTGTGGAGGTGGCGAAAACCAACGAGGTTGAATCGATTGTGATCTCCCATCCTACAGATGTGACTGCTGATGATATGAAAGGTGCAATTACTTGTTTGGATGCAATGGTTGCACTACATTGACATGAATGATTTACTCATTTCATGTAAGTTGTATCCAAGTGGCCTTGAGTTTGTTTTTCTTATTCCATGTTCACCTTGATACACAGATGTGAAATGCCCCATTGAAATACTTGGAGCTCAGAATGACTTTGCAACACCATCAAGATTAGTGTACCAGTTTGTGGATGTCTTGAGTGAAAGAACAGATCAGGTGAGTTCTTGTAGATTTTGAGTGGCACTGTTGATGCCAAATGCATCAGCAGTTCAGCACAGTCCCATCTTCCATGCAAGCTTATTAAAATTCTGTAAAGCTATCTTACATATACGAGGGCACATGCTTCCATTGACTGAAAGATTCAGACTTCAGACTCCAGAATAAAAGAAACAGAGTTTGTTAACCTGAAAAAAAAACACAGACTGAAATATTAAATATACAAGAGAAATATCTCACTGACGATGAGATATCAAAGATCATGGGTAGCGTTCTTTTGCCTAGATTATTTCTCAATATTTGCGTGCACACCTACCGAACTATTAAATGTTGCATTTTTAAAGTTGCTTTATAGAATTTCATCACCTTACTATTATAAACTTGATTTTCAACTTTGTAATTGTTAATTTCATCGTTATGCGAATTAGATAATCTTTTATCTTTTATCGACGAAAAGAACGCAGCCACGAGGGCTCAATCTTTCTTTGAGGCAATTCAGGTTCTAATTAGTAGTCAACATTTGGCAAGTTAAAATTAGTGCTAGTTCATATACTAGCACGTGCACACAGATGACTTCAAGACTGATTCTTCTTCTAGTTTTGCGAGAAGAGCTAGACCTTTTTTTTTTTGGGTTAACAGAACAACTCAATGATCTTCACGAGAAGAAATAAATAATCTTGCAAAGAACCTCTAATGGTGGATTGCGTGGTTAATTGCTGCAGGTTGACTACTTCGCCAAGATCTTTCCAGGAGTTGGCCATGGCTTTGCTTGCAGATACAACTACAGCAACCCGTTTGCTGCAAAAACTGCTGAGCTAGCTCTTGCCCTAATGCTAGACTGGTTTCAGAAATACTTGAAACTAGATGACATCCTGTAGCGTTCCTATGGAAATCTGCAAGAAACAATCGGGCAAAATGTATTTTCTCTCTGTTTTTTTTTACAGAATAAGGCAGTATAGAAATTTGCAGCAATCGATGGAGAACAGTGATTGTACGCAACATATTGACGGTTGAGATCTAGCAATGGAAGAGATCCAGTGACTGTTATTGTGGCTTATGGAAATTCCCATTCCTTACTCTGAATATTATCTCTATGGGAATTCAAACCAAAGCATATGTATTATCAAGTTAAGAGGAAAAATTAATCTTTAAATTGAATGTTGGGGGAAAAAAATGCAACCTGAAAGAGGGGACTTCTGCTATTGCAGGTGAAGGTGTGATTATGTTTTGTTCTTAAGTAAAAACATATGGCTGCTACACCAAAATATGCAAACTAATTAATTGTTTGAATGTCTTCTCCGTCCTACCTAATGAAAGAAGCGCCAAGTCATTGTCTAAGTGTCAAACTAATTAACTGTATATATGTTGCTTATGTTCATGACTCTTCTAGCCTTGGTAGGATTGAAGTAACTTTGCATCGAAACTCTTTCAAAACTCTTTTTAGCCTTCAAAACTTTTTAGTCAAAAATCTATAAATTTTTTGCTCAATTGATTTTAAATCTAGTCCTTAAAATTTTTGTAAGGCAGGGAGTTAGGTTCATTGGTGCTGCTCTGCCGCGCGGATGACAGCCGGTGGCGGTCGTCGCCGGCGTCGATCACTCCGGCCAGGCCGTTGTCAGCCACGCGGAAGACGCATTGCAGCGATCGAGGCTAGCTCCACTCCACGGCTGACCTTCCGGTGAGATTTGTTCCAACAAGTGTGTGATGCATGCATGCATGCATGGAAGGTGCTCGATGGAATGCTTACTTACTCCATGGAAGGACGGTGTCACGGTGAGGAGGCCATGGCCAGGAGATCAGCGCTTGTGGAGGTCTGGAGGGGCCCCATATCAGTTCTTGCTCTCCCACTTGCTTGTATTTGGATTCCAGGCTATCCATTCAGCTCTGCAGCTGCATCTCAGAATCTCATGTGACCATTGACATAATGGCGACACCGTTAGTTATGGACACCATCCATATTTTATGAGAGAGGAATTTTATGATAGTTAGGAAAATATCTCGAGGTATCGAATTTCTAGAATTTTGGTATTTAAGTATCCTGAGATATCGAAGTTTTACTTAAAAATATGATACCTCGAGATACTTTTTAAAAGATGGTAAAATTATCTTTGATGAAATGGTTGAGTAGATTTCCTATCTACTGTTTGCTAATGTTATTCAATAGCATGTTATACTTATGAGTAATACTACAGGACGGGCTACCGTTGCAATGCATACCAAATCAGCATGATGCAATACACCCAGACTCCGACCATGCTCGTCGCACAGGTACCGTATACCGTTGAAATGGTATACCGTTCGGTAACAATTCCCTATACCTTATTACGACTATTTTTTTCTATATTCTTCTGCCCTTGTATATGGCTTGACAAGGCCGTGGATGCTTGGTATGGGTGCTTGGGTGAGAATGGGCCAAATTTCTTGGAAAGTGCAAATCTGAATGCACATGGCCTCTATATATATGTTTGAGGATATAACTTATGTGCATAAAAGTTTTCTCCCAACTGCTTTTAGAATTTTGCCTTGTTCATTATATGCACCCAAGTTTTTATTTTGATCTCCTTTTTATAACGTGAGTTCACCTTTAGTTAACTGTTACTATCTCTGTTTCAAAATATAAACATTCTTATTTAGTATAGATAAAGAAAATATCAAAAGATGTCCTTTTAATCACTGTAGTGGTCAACTTTTGAATTTTCAATTGAATAGATTTCTTTTCTAAGCATCTCATTGGCTCTAGAGTCATTGGTAAAATTGAAATCATAAAAATTAGTATATAAATGCTTATATTATGGTACAAAATTTGAATTATCAAAGTATTTATATTTTGGGACAGAGGAAGTATTTTTTTTCCTCAAAATGGCCATATTACACCTTTCAAACTTGTTTGCTAGCTTAATAAACAATATGAGTCTGAACATGAATAATAGATTTATTTGTAAAAAGGGATTGAATTGTTTGACTGTAAATCTGGGAACTTCAATTTATTTTCTTTAAAAACTAAACCATATGTGGTGAAATTTGGATAACATTTCACTCAGATTTAAACCAAAACAAAACATAATTTTGGCATCAATTTCTCATAGAAATGGATTTAATCTTTTTTAAGTTCAAAATTTAAAATTTATTTTTAAATTTGGCATCAAACAATTTTGTACCATATGGCTTTTACAATGCATTCTTTTGAAATTATATTGTTTAAATAGATTGCACATAACTGTGAGAGATTATCTCAGTTTGTTTAGGCTTTAGGCTTTAGGAATTAAGACTAACCCAAGCATCAAAAAGGGCCTTATGCGCTCATGACGCATATTGCTGTTACTTGTTTCATTTGTTTCAACTATGTGGGAATATGCATGATCCTAGCTAATTGATATGTGTAGGACTTAACCAGCCATGCATCACATTTTAATCATGTGTTTTTTATATTCTCATGTTTTCAGATTCCTTAAATCCAAATAAAAAAAACATAAGTGTGGGTAGGCTTAACCACGTAGTTTAAGGTGTGCCCAGTGAACAAGGTATCCAGACAGCTCCATCTGCGTGGGATGCTTAGCGGTTAGAGCAAAATTTAACAATTCATATGTACACGTGTTCGATAGTCCATAAACAATAATTGCAGTTCTAACCAGTCCTGTGAAATTCAGCCGTCACAGCCATTTAATCAGCCGCTTAATTAAGGCCCAGTCCCAAAAATTTTCATGTTCACCCGTTATATCGAATCCTTTGATGTATATATAGAGCATTAAATATAGTTAAAAAATAACTAATTGTACAGTTTAAAAGGAATTTACGAGACTAATCTTTTGAGCTTAATTAGTGCGCCCATGATTAACCATAATTGCTACGGTAACATACATATGCTAATGACGGCTTAATTAGACTTAAAAAATGTTTTTTTTGAAGAATTTGAACTACATTTGAAGGAATTTTGGAGGAGCTTAATTACCCGATTTATCTTTTTTTTTGGCACTTTGAACATAAACTGAAATTTGTCAGTCCAAAATTGAAGTTTTGCTCTTGGTTTCTTAATTTATGTATTTCAGTGATTTGGATATTTCTCACGTGCTTTGAGAATTATGTTTGGAAAATATGAGGTAAATGCGAACATTTTGAGAAAAAAAATGTAGTGGTCAATATGGAGGTTGGAACGAAAGCTAAAACTTAAGAGCATACTACAAATTAACAAGGAAGTAAAAGTAGTACAGAAATAACCACCCCTGCCGGTTCGAACCAGCAAGATGCATGCAAAAGCAGCAGTTATTGGCTGTTGTCATGAGACAAACCGGCAGTGACACCTATCTACGGTTAGGGATAAAAACGATTCGGAATCTTTTAAATCCGGATTACTTTTTGGAAACGGAAATCCTTGATCGGAATTTTTTCGGAATTTATCAAAAACGGATTTGAAATTTTTTCTTGGATCCGGAAATGGATACAGTAAGAGTACCGTCCGTCGGAAATCGAAACCGGCCAGAAACATTTTGGAATTTTTCTCGGGAACTTTTCAAAATTTTTTTCAGAATTTTTCTGCGGGCCTATATGCCATAAATTCACAGTATCAACCCATATAGCCTAGCCCACTTCAGCAAGTCAGTCTTAAGTCTTCAATCAAAATATATATACAAACATTTACTTTGTAACAACTTGTATGTTGCATAGTTTATTTTATAATACGATATGTAAACTTTTATAATAATCTGCGTGATTTGTACTTTACTATAATAATTTATAAATTATAGCCTTTATTTCGTTTAGACAATCATTTACAAACTAAGCTATGAACTTGGTTGTAATGATAAAAAGTGGTACGGTTAATTGCTAATGTTTGAAATTTTTGATTTACTATTTTAGAAAAAAATTAAAGCCTTAGTTTGAGAGTTTGTATAGTGCGATAAATTTCTGCTACCGTATCCGCTCCGATTCAAATTTATCCCATTTTCGTATTCAATAACATTCAATTCCGTTTTCGTATGCAAGGTTTCCGATTTTGATTTTGATTCCGAAAAAGATATGGAAACGAAAACAATAAAGGTGGCTTCCGTTTATTTCCAAGTCGTTTTAATCTCTACCTATGGTGCAAAGAAAATTAAATGTTGGTATTATATCCATCCGGAACAGGCTCCTCTGACTTAAGTTAGAGTGGTTGACATGTGGGCCCATGAGCGGTAGGGCTCACTTTCAGCCACTCACGTTCCTCTAACTTAAGTCAGAGGAGCTCTTTCCATATCCATCCCAAAATAAGTATAACTCTTTTGTTGAAATTGAACTAGTAGTGTAAAAGAAACAAGTGTATGAAACCGAAGACGGTTGAGTAAGAACTCAAGGGCACAAAAGGAATTATCTCACCTGTCAAGTGTCAAACAAGTGCAGATAGAAATATGCATCTTCTGGAATCAGATTTTAATGCTATTTAATTTTTTTTATTTCTAAAATGAGGTAGTACAGCATATATATAAAAAAATCCAAAATCCAAATGGAAGAGGCAAACAACTGGACACTAAACAAGAAATGATGGACGGCGACAAGCTACCCACCGACTTAACCAAGGCCACGTACAAATTAAAACCCCATGTCGCATCTACCTCTCCCTCCTGCATGTGCATGCAAAGACATGGCGCCGCCGGCGTCGTCGCACCTCCTCCTCCTCTGCGCCGCCGTCGTCCTCGCCGTGGCCAGCTCCGCCGCCGCCGTCACCGCTGCTCCTCCCTCACGATCGGAGTGCCTCAACAACCCGCCGGAGCTGACGGCGGCGGCGGCCGGCGGCGGCGAGGCCGGCGTGGTCGTCCACGGCCTGGCGGGGCGGTTCGAGGCCTACGTGACTGGCCCTGTCCACTCCAGCCGCGTCGTCCTCTTGGCCACCGACATCTTCGGTTCGTCCACCTTGCCGGCCTGATTAATTAACTGCTAATCTTGCATTAGCTTGCTGTTGTCTCTGATTCGTGGTTGTTCCTTCTGTTCTTCAGGATTCGGAGCGCCATTGCTGAGGTACGATGATCTTCTTCTTCTTGATGGGTGATTGCAAACGGTGTATTTGCGAACAAAATTCTTTGCAATATAAAAATTAATGTTGAAAATAAACTTAAAAAAAAAAACTTAAATCAACTTTAAATTTAAGGTTGTAAAATTTAAATTTTAGCTTATAAGCATGAGCATGGAGTGGTTTTCGTCAACCGATAGTACAGCGAAAGATATTTGACACATGAACAGCTCTGGAAAGAGACTGAATTTGAGAAAACAATTAGCGTCGAGGCGTGGATATAACCGTTAGTTGGTATATGCCTGTGATTCCTTTTGGTCAACTCTCTGTTTTTCTGCTACTCATATACATACTGAGTGTTACTTCTTTACGATGAAGATACCCAAACTAATTCTACAAGCTAGAGTACGATTAGAAATACATATTTATATCTGGTATTGGTATATATTTTAGCAAGAGGCATATATACCTTTATATATACCAGTTGAATGTCTGTGCTTTGCAACGGATAAAAACATATTATGTTATTTCTACAATAAAGAGAAAAATATTTTTCATGAAATATGTGACCATCTTTTTATATAGGAAATATCCATATCAATTTTATTTTATGTGGATATCTATCTAGATTTGATTGATTTTTAATATTATGAACTTAAGGCGGTTAATTGTAAAAATGCAATATAAGTAAGTGGTGGTGGTGGACCACCACAAATCACTAGAGGCTTTTATAGTAGTAAAGATATACTTACACTCCAGTGTCCTAAATATCCTGTAATCGTTGACTGTTCACTTCTGTTCTAATTGTCTGGTTTCACCGATTAGTTTTTTGACCTCTCAAGCGGTTAAGAGTTATATACTTTACTAGCATATTATATATTACCTATGCGTTGCAACGGGATCTTATTAAAAATATCATTAGTATATTATTAAAGTAGAGTTAATAAAGTGGTTTGGTATATATGTCTAAGTTATTTTTTTCTTTTTAAAAATAGGAGGGGATTGGTGGTGGGGTAGGTGGCAGATTCACCACCACCGCTACTACTCTCTTTTATATAGTAGTAGATACTTCTCAAAAGTATGGAAGAAAAACTCCAATTCCAATAGTTTCTTAACTTGTGGGAGTAATCTTGGTTTACAAAAGATTTTCCATTGATCATTTGAATCAGAACTCAGAAGCATATATATCCGTATTGCAAATTTTTCACTCTACCCTGCTGCTGCTGATGATACAAATATGTCAAGAGTTTGAAACGTACTAACTCCGTTCCATAATAATTTTATTTTTCGTTTTTTCATGTCCTTTGACCGTTCGTATTATTTATAAAAATTTGTACGAAAACTAAAAAAATTAGTCACACATATAAAGTCCTATTCATATGTTATCATCTAGTAAGAATAAAAATATTAACCGTAAAAAATTTCAAATAAGACGAAGAGTCAAAACATTGTATTAAAAACTAAAAAATGATCTTATTTCGGAACGGGTAGTATCGTTTATTAGTGGTAATCATGGTTTAGTCTCTTTAACCAATACATAACTAGATGGCTTTAACAAACTTCATATTGTGCTTAGGAAAATATGTTTTAAACAGAAATGTAATCGGACTTGTTCAGAACCTGTTCTTTGATCTCCCATTGGAATCTTGTCAAGCTAGAAACAATTGTAATCGGACTTGCATGCTATGATGATGCTTATCACAATTAATTACAGGAAAATAGCAGACAAAGTTGGTGAAGCCGGATATTACGTCGTGGTGCCTGATTTCTTCCACGGACAACCTTACACATTTGACCTGAACCTCACAGAATGGCTCACTGCTCATTCTCCGGTAATCCGTTTCATCATCTTAAATGATCTCGTCTTGTATTCCCTAAAATTTTTATCTAGTAATTAATCGTGATCATTGTCATTGGATCATGTTGAATCCAAATATATGCACAAAAAGCACTACCCAAAAATACTTAGCCTAACCTAACTCTATCCATCAGGTTCTTAGCAGAAATGATCTGATCAATAAGATGATATATATTGGCCAGTATTTTCAATTGATCTTGCAGGTAAAAGCAGCTGAAGATGCTAAATCAATCTTTGCTGCTCTAAGGAAGGAAGGGAGATCTGTTGTTGGAGTTGGAGGTTACTGTTGGGGAGGTATGTCACATGCTACCTCCGTTCCTAAATGTTCAACGTTGTTGACCTTTTTATTCATATTTGACCCTTCGTCTTAAAAAATTTACATGATTATTAATTATTTTTATATTTTTTATTTATTGTTAAGTATACTTTTATGCATATATATAGCTTTACATATTTTATTAAAACATTTGAATAAAATAAATGGTCAAACGCGTATAAAAAAGTCAACGGCGTCAAATATTTAAGGACGGAGGGGTATATCAGTCAACACTTCTGTGCTTCTTGAATTCCTGTATACATATCCCACATTTTTCAGGCAAATTCAATTCATATTTTAACTATCAGGAAAGTTTGCTGTGGAGGTAGCAAAAACCAATGAGGTTGAAGCTATTGTCATCTCCCATCCTGCAGAGGTGACAGTTGATGACATGAAAGGTAATTCTTTTTTAACACTTTTTTTTTTGACAAAATGCATTTTTCTCATTTGATATTAGCTGTGCAGAAGTAGCCATTGTGTTTCTTATTTCAAGTTCTCGTTGGCTTACAGAGGTTAAGTGGCCTATTGAGATCCTTGGAGCTCAGAATGACACGGTTGCACCACCAAGATTAGTTTATCAGTTGGTTCATGCCTTGCGTCAGAGAACTGATCAGGTGAGCAGCTCCTGAATGCATCATAATATTTTCTATTTGCTTAGTTTGTTACCTTTGTTTGGCAAGAAAACCTCTAGAATGATAATTTACAAGTCTAAAGCATTTAATTTTATCCTAAAAATATAGGTTTTCATCCATCTAAATTCTTAGTACTCCAGTTTTACAGTATACACTCTTTAGTTGTCTATATTCATATAAATACTAATAAATATAATACATGTATAAATTATACACATGGATCAATTGATAAATTTAGATAATACTAAAAAATCGTATAATATAAAATGAAGGGAGTGTATATCTTTCTATCTCAACTAATCACAACCATTGCTCGTTTAATTTAACTTTTCTCCTTAATTATCATAAAAAACCTTAGGACGAATAGAGTATGAAGCATGAAAGCTAGCTCGGCGAAAACTGAGACAGTCTCCATGAAAACATTGGAACGGTGAACACGTAAGAGAATTTCCCACTGATGAGTAGATCACGAGATCTTAAAAGACCATGCTAGTCAATTAGCTCTGTTTCCTTTTTTGAGATTGTTTGGGAAGTTAATTAAGATATTAATTAATTAGGCTATGAAAGGATATACTACTGCATTGTATTTTAAGTTCAATCCATTTACAAGGCAATCGATAGCAGACGTGTTTTTTTAAATGCGGGAAGCTTCCTACATTTCCCTTCTTTTTTTTAAAGAAAGGATAATGGAAATGGTATACATCTGTCTCTACCACTGGCACACAACGTACTGGTAAGCACATATAACCACCATCCCAAAATAAATTAATTTTTCAGTTTTCAAGTAGAATGTTAACTATTTATCTTATTTAAGTTTTTTTTTATGATTAATGTTTTTATTGTTATTAACATGAATACTACTTTACAAGTGACAATTTTTTAATTTTTTTACAAATTTATAAATAAGATGAATCAAACGTTTGGAAAAAAAACCTAGAAATGTTTTATTAACGGAGCAGTAACTTGTAATAAATAGGTTGCAATACGATGCAGTGCATAATATATAATAAAATAAAACACATTCCATCACCAATTCCAAGCTTGAAACACACTTGTGCATAGTATCATGTCCCCCGGTGATAGCGTTATATAGATCAGTAATGGATCCAGCTGGAAGGCACGAACATAGCCTTCTTAGGTTAATTAGACAATTTTTTTATTGTTAAAAACTGGTCATTTTGGCGACACCAAATCGTCCAAGAAAGAGCACTTGCTCTAAGCACACATAATTTTTAAAAGGGACTTAGCACTCCCCTTAATCAATTCCCAAAAATATTTTTGGTACTTCCGGGTGGAAGAATTAATATTGATAGCAAAGAAAACACACCATCAATCAAAATAGAAAATAAGATAATCAGATAAAATATATTGGATAATATTGTAATACCCAGCCTATTTGTAGTTAGTTCCGGCCCATTAAACGCAAATATCTATTTGGTGGAAATAGTCCCACGTGGAGAGTTAGATTGGTTTTAGACTGTTTATTTAAACAGCTCACTCTAATAATTACTATATCTGTTTCATATTATAAGAATTTCTAGCCTTGTCTAAATTCATCAATTGATAAATATATATAATCTATATATATGTCTAGATTTAAGCATATATATCTAGATAAGACTATGAAACGGAGACAGTAGTACTTTGAGGTTAACTCTTTTATATGAAATAAGGGATATGTTTCTTTTAGTAAGGTTATTCGTTGTTATCATTAGTTTCATACGAAGGATCAACACAAAAATTTAAATTTTTAGCGGTATTTGTTTTTACCGGTTAAGATCACTGAGTTCAGGAATGAACCGACAAATTAAATCCATTTTTATGTGCCGATGAACCAAATCATTCCATTCAGACAACTAGCTTAGGACTGAAAATGGCCTTGTATTTTATTTAACAAGATAATTAAATTAATCATTTAATAAATTTGCAAATAATTAACCTCTTATTTATGTGTTTCAGATTGCTTATTTTGCCAAGGTGTTTCAAGGAGTGAACCATGGCTTTGCTTGCAGATACAATGCCAGCAACCCGTTCGAGGTTAAGAAAGCCGAGCAAGCTCTTGCGTTAATGCTTAACTGGTTTCACAAACACTTGAAATGATTGTAGCAATTCATGGTTAACAGATCAGGGCAATTGTTTTAATTTGTCCAAATAATTAAACTCCCGCTGTTATAATATAAAAATAGTATCTTGTGCCAGTTGATACAACATGTATGGCAGTAACATGTTCTGCTGATGTGCATTGTTGGCTACAATTTACATGGATGTGCAGCTAAAATTTCAAAAAGGCTAGGAGATGCTTTAATTAGTAAAACTATCACTCGATGGCGTATCTGAAAACTATCAAATTTATTACAAAACTATGCAACTAAACCACGGTTTCTCAATCCTATTGATTTAACTCACAACTTATCATGAAAGTGCGTATCAAAAAGATTACTTTTAAGCATTGTGATCCTGATGAAACTTTCAGAATTTGTATGTTTTATATATATTATGACAACAAATGGATGCTATTTCTAGAGTTGTGCGATATTGTGCCTTCAAGATCTATATCCGTAATAAATTCAATACTAACAAAAATATATAGTTTACGATACAAGATTTTTAAATGTGCAGATTTGTGAAATTAAGTTGAATATATGCTATTTCTGTGCTCCTGTCATTCCATATCCCTACATGTAGGGGTGATGTGTTTTTTTCCGCCTGCTTGCCTGACCTGAGGATCGCGGGAAGAATATGGAAGAGAAAAATACATACTCGAAATCCGAAAAAAATATGGAATATGAAAGGATATGGAAAGAGTATGTCCCGTATTATCCTATCATTTTTAAATTATAATTACCTTGCTAGATTATATATCAATATATATGAGGTACAAATAAATACCCATTTCGGAATCCGTTTCCAAGATTGACATACTGGACAAGTGAGGATATGTTATCTATCTATCAATCTATATATATATATATATATATATATATATATATATATATATATATATATATATATATATATGCTAAGATATAGAATGTTGTTATTCGACTGTACCCCTCCCAATTTTACCCCTACGTATATGGGTGGAAACCCATCGATATGAACTTCTTGATATTAAAAGAAGGAACCAAATATAAATGCTTACCATCTAAAATCAAATTAGGGTGATTACTCCCATTTAAAGGAATATGGGTACACCGTGAATGAAAAGTATTTTTTTATTTATTTAGACAATATCATGATATTTTTTATTGGTAACAAAACACGGACCTTTACCTAGTTTCTAAAAATTTGGCCAGATCTGCAGCTAGCTAAGCTATAAATTTCGCCATATCGGTGTGCAGTGAAACGAAACACGGTTGATAATAAGTTGTATTGGCCCTCGGGCTGTCAAGGCCACGCCTAAATTCACATCCACCTCCACTCAAGAAGCTCGCCGGCAACACGACCGGCCAAACCTCTTCCTCCGTCATCCCAACTTACACATAAATTGCGATGTGTTTATGTTAGTGATAATAGATCAAAATAAGATTTAATGTGGAAAACCCCTTCAAGGTGGAGAGGAAAAAACACAGCAAATATCCAATATGAACCTACCATATGTTTAAATTGATCTTGGCACTGAACTTCTCAACGTCCCTGTGCATACAGTAGCAAATCATGCCGAAAACTTCGACGTCGGGATGAAACATGCCAACCATCAAATAGTAGATCAATCTCTAAGGATCTGATACTACTTATTAGGAAAATCGAGGTAGATCAAAAGCACAACGAAGACACAGAATTTAATGTGGAAAAATGCCTCCAAGGTCAAGAGAAAAAAATTATAAGGGTTTCCACGTTAAATTTGTGTCCCAGCTATGCATTCGGTTGTGTATTATCTTCCTAACAGTTTATTTGTAAAAATTATGAAATGGATGGAGTATATAAGACATAATTACATGTGTGGTAGACCATAACAATCATTAATAATCAACATGTACTAAACTATTTTTTTTTAAAAAAAGAGAAAGGTAAGTAACTTGACTGAACATTAACTATTATTTTCAAGATATGCTTGCAGCACGAGAAGCACATTGAGGCATAAAAAGAAATTAAACAATGCCGAATAATTTTTGAGTTATTTTTGTTGAATGCGAACCTCGAGGGAGAGACATATACGATGAAAATAAGGCCACTTTGATCATGTTTGGATCCCTGGACTTTCTTAAGTGCTGGTCAAATTGAATGTTTAGACACTAATTAAAAATATTAAATATAAATTATTAATAAAACCTACCCCATACTCTGGACTATTTCGCGAGACGAATCTATTAAGCCTAATTAGTCCATGATTAGCGAGTGTGATGCTATAGTAAACATTTGATAATCATGGATTAATTAGGCTTAAAAAATTATCTAATGAAATAGTCTTTATTTATGCAATCAGTTTTAGTATCAGTCTATATTTAATACTTCTAATTAATGTCCAAATATCTAATGTGACGAGAGACTAAAAAGTCCACGGATCCAAACAACCACCTAATCCAAATGGAATGAATAATGCCATTATTTTTCCCGATTTGCTTTGCTCCGATCCACGAGAACCTTATTGACAGAACACATACTGCTTTAATAGGAAAATTAGTAAATTAATAATGTCGCATAGTGCGAGTATATTGAATTGCATGTGCGGCGCAAAATCCTGTTTGGAAATAAAAGTTGCAACTGCGTATGATTATTTGCTTAATTAATTCATGCCAATTAACCTCGCCCAGACATAACAAATAGGCCAACGCAAATAATCAATATTTGGTACTTTGCGATCTGTCCATAATAGGGCTGGATAACGAGCCAGCTCGGCTTGGCTCGGTCTAGTTCGTTAAGATAACGAGCTAGCTCGATTTGGCTCGTTATCGTAACGAGCTAAAAACTTGGCTCGGCTCGGTTCGTTACAAAGCTCGTTAGGCTCGTGAGCCATGTGAATTTAAACAATTTTTCAATAGATTATACAAACAAATTTTTAGTTCAAACATGAAAATCATATAAAATTGTATCTAAATATTAAAGTTTGAACCAACATATCACATGATTAACCTATGAAGTACGGAACGCATGCATTCCGGGGTGGAATCAATAAACGCCGGCTAAGCGTGTGTCTTTGGTCTAGCTCGTTAGGCTCGCGAGCAGCTCAAGAGCTAGCTCGAGCTGGCTCATTATCTCTAACGAGCTAAAATGCTAGCTCGGCTCATTAGAAAAATGAAACGAACCGAGTCGAGCCGAGCTGAGTTTATCACGTGTCGAGCGAACTAACGAGCCATGAGCTTTTCGTTCCATGGAAAACGTTACCATCTGCATTTGTTTATCGTCCAAATCAAAATTTGGTAATTTGTCCAGATCCGTTCCAAGATTTGGTACCTTCCGAATCCTCTAGCTCGATTTAATGCTTGCACGCTACTCATGTCTTTTCTTGAAATTTCTATACTTACGACTAAACCATCTGACTTGCGACTTAACCATTTAACGAATATAGTCTCAGTTTACTGGACCTCTTGCCTAATCAATGTTAGGCAGTGTTTCAATTGTAAGTAGAGGGTATAGCGAGACTAGTCTTTTGTAGAGAAAATTCCTAATGTAACCTGTGTTTTCGACCAATCTCTTTTAGGTTATTGAACTTCG
This sequence comes from Oryza brachyantha, assembly GCF_000231095.2. NCBI lineage: Eukaryota > Viridiplantae > Streptophyta > Magnoliopsida > Poales > Poaceae > Oryza > Oryza brachyantha. The sequence goes on from NC_023170.2 coordinate 4,662,288, forward strand.
TCTGATCATTACACGTCAAAAACTTTTTTACTTTGATCCTTCGTATACCAATTCTGCTAATTAATCGTGAGTTCGCCATTAATTTTTTTTCAAAATAACTATATTGGACATGTCCCGTACCTACTATACATAAGAAAAACAATTCTCACCTTCAGAAAACAGATTCATTTAAAAATGGGAGAATTATTGGATCACAAAAATGGAAATTGAAATCAAATTTTTTAAAATAAATTTGAAATCATGTTTGATGAAATTCATACGATGTTTTTACTATAATTTAAACCAAAAATAAATAATATTTTTGGTTTTCAGTTTATCCTTGAAACACTCGTATGGATTTAATAAATTTTGTTTAGTTTACTTGAAATTTTGCATAAAATAATTTATCACATTTGATTCTATTACATTAAAAGTAATGTTTGTGACGTTGGTACTTATGTAAAAAAGGCAAAAAATTACACCTAAATTAGTGACCCTTATGAAACGTCACTAATCGTTTAATGGTGACGCGTTTTGTGTGGACGTATCATTAATCTTATTGCCTTACCTAAACACGCCACCAATGACACCATATTGGTGACCCTTCACGTCACTGTGGAGCGAAAAACATTGGTGATGCTTATGAATCAAATGGGTCATTATTGTGTTGGGTAAGTAATTGGTGACCCTTTGACATACAACACGTTACTAAGAAGCTTTTCTAAAGTACCCATGTTTTTGCAACAGTACATCAAATGTTTTATAGATTATTTAAGAAGGGTAAATTTGTATTCTAAAGATGAAATAAGTTATTAATAACATGTAGAATGATTATTTTTTAACACTAAAGGACATGAAATAGTTGGTAAAAAAACAAGATAGGTGTTGGGGTGGCAGGTTCACTACCACCACCATCATTGCTTTCTTTCAAAGTAGTATAGATAATAGGAAAAACCAATAAAAGAAAAAAAGAAATAACAAGAAAAGCTAGGAAAGGGCCGGGCCTACGCATCCACCTCACCTCCACGTCATCTCCGATTGTGCCGTCCGGCTGTCTCCGCCGCGCCTGTGCCGGCCGTTGGCCTCCACATGTAGGGTTGAAAGTGATTTGGATAATTTCTGTCCGACCGGATCGTTTTTCGGATTCAGATAGCTTCGGTCGAATGGTTCCAGAAATTTTCGGATTGGGAATCGAATTCGGATTTTTTTCTTCGGATACGAAAACCAATATGGTACAGGTGATATCCGTCGGGTACTATCCGGATTTTTTTCGGGATATCCAGACCTATGCATTAACCATTCAATCAAATCAGCTCGACTTAAAGAAGTTTATCCCAACGACCCAACTAGTGTTATCCTTAGCTAATTCTGACTAACTGGCTTCAAGCAGTCTAGTCATCCACGACCACACAACGGCCACGGATATTTCTTTTTATAGTATTAGTAATCACTTATATTTAAAAATATTGATAAGTTATATACTTATATTAAAAAATAATAAGTTATATTTTTTCAATGATATGTGAAGCTTAGTTTAAAAGGTTTTTATGTTCCGATTAATATTCGTCACCGTATTCGTTTCGATTCGTATTCGCTCCGTATTTGTATTCGATAATATTTGATTCCGTTTTCATATCCGAGTTTCCGATTCCGATTTCGATTTCGAAAAAAATATGAAAACGAATATGATAGAGCTAGTTTCCGACCGTATTCGATCCGTTTTCATCCCTATCCACATGGCCTCCATGTTTTCTTACATATTTAAATAGGTATTACCTCCGTTTCATAATGCAAATTGTTTGACTTTTTTGGTTGCAACGTTTGACAATTCATCTTCTTCAAAAATTTAGCACAAATATAAAAAATGACAAGCCATGCTTAAAGTTCTTTTGATAATATAAGTAAGTCAGAAACAAAATAAATGATATTTCTATAATTTTTTAAATAAGACAAATGGTCAAACGTTAAAAAAAAGTCAAACATAAAACGGGGGAGTACATATGTGAGAACAGTAATACAGGTATTTTTTTTAAAATAAAACCTAATGATCGACTCATAATGAACTAACTGAATAGGTAGAAGGAGGTCAACATAAAACGTATAGGCACTTAACAGATGTGTCTAATTGTTTAAATTAAAGGCAGCTCGGGGATTGAGTAAACTTGTAGGCGTTTCATCGTCTACGTTTGATTTTAATCTATTTTTCAGTTGTATCTTTAAATTATTTAGATGTGCTCTTCTTTCTACGGTTTATCAGACATATATAGCTGAAAGCAGGGATGGATTTAACATGAGGAGGGGGACGAAGCACCTGCTGTCCCCGTTAAAGCTATTGGAGTTCCATACGAAGACCCCCTAAAATTTTATAGCAAATATCAGTAGAAAGGAGGCTACCTCCTAATCTTATTGGCCAGATCCGTAACTGGCTAAAAGCACGTAAGCATCGTCATTAAAAAAACCACACTGTACTGCATTTTGACGTCGCTACCGTACTCCTGAAATAATGAATTAATCCGGCTCTGGTAGACATGCATACCCAAGGTATAATTAGGTCATTATTAAGATTTAGATATTATTGTTTGAGTTTTTCATAAAAATCCAAACAAAATATTTATAACTAAAATTGTATATTTGTATTCTTAGTCATCTAAGTCAATGCTGAAAAATAAATCAGTGAAACTAAGGGCCTATTTGGAAGCACTCCAACTCTAGAAAATCAACTCCAGGATCAGCAAATCCAGGATTGGCACTCTAGGATTAACAAATCCAGGATCCCGAGTACATGATTGACAAATTCGTGTATCCAACTCTAGGAGAAGAAGAGCTTGGTGAGATATGACTTTTTTTCTCTTTTACTGTAGCGAGTATTTATATTAGAGGGATCACGAAGATTGGGAAGATCCATTTCGCCATCCATGAAGGGCCACCGACAACGGAAGGGGCGACGACGCCCTAGGGTTTGGTGGTTAGGGAGTGAGGCGGGGTTTGGTCGTCACGATGAACAGTACCCCGTGAACAATAACGACGGGAGGGGGTCATGTTTTACTTTTAGCGAAGGGGTACATATGTAATGGGTGGCATTGGGGGTAATTATCCCTCAATTCCATATTTAGGTTGATAAGATTGGTTTTTGGAGCACCTCTGGAGGAGCTCTAGCGAAAACATGAATGTTGGCCTCTAACTTCAGGATTTTTTTGGATTCGGAGTTTCTAGAGTTGGATGTGTTTAGCAGTAAAATGTTGGAGCAGAGTTAAAAATGTTGGAGTGGAGCTGTGCCAAACAGGCCCTAAATTTAATGTCGAAAATTTAAATTTTAACTAATAAGCATAAATATAAGAAAAGATGATAATTTTTCCCAAAGCTGGCTTGCTAGAGCTATATATACAAGAGTGTGCCGACGTGCTCACGTCGTCGACGCCGGCCGGCTTAGCTCGATCTATCTTGCTGTGAGCTATGACTAACACGCCGGAAGTAGTTCTGGCATCGGGAGGAGCGCCGCCGCGGCACGACGGGCGAGCCGCAGGGCCCGTCGCGTTCAAGGACGCCTTCGCCTTCGCCTTCGCCGCCGGCGACGTCGACGCCGCCCCTCTGGAGCAGTACGACGCCGTCGTCTCCGCCATGCCGGCGCGCGTCTCCCACGGCACGAAGATGCGGCAGAACCAGGGGTACTGGGTGCTCGACGCCTTCGCGCGCGGCGCCGTCGCCATGCAGCGCGGCGGCTTCGCGCCCCGCGCCGGCGACGTCCTCATCGCCAGCCTGCCCAAGTCCGGCACTACGTGGCTCAGGGCCCTTGCGTTCGCCACCATGGCGCGCCGCGCGTCCCCGCCGGCGAGCCCGGACCACCCGCTCCGCCGCCTCAACCCGCACGACTGCGTACCTTACCTTGACATGCTCTTCGCCGTCGGCCGTGGCGCCGTCGTCGACGCCCTGCCGTCCCCTAGGCTTATGGGCACGCACATGGCGCTCTCGCTGCTGCCGCCGACGGTGGTGGACGGAACCTCCGGCTGCAAAATCATCTACATTTGCAGGTATCTCTCGCCCTGCACCGGTGAATGAACGAGAACTATAGCTGCTAGCTAGCTGGCAATCCAGCATATTTTTTCCTTGTGACTTTGACCATCAATATTTCTAGTAAAATGATTTACGAAATTCGGTAAGTTTGGGAAATTTTGTAGTATTTAAGACAAATGAATGCATATAGTACAACTTATAGTTTTCTATGCAATATATAGGCAAGAAGACGAAATCTAGTACAAGGTTGCACGCACTTATGCTATAGCTTAATAGCTACGTGAAGTGAAGACAAATTAATATGCTTTGGGTGACGAGCATGAATTCTAACCTCTCCAGAGGATATCACTCATCGGTTTCTCGAATATAACCTGTTATCCAAATAGTCATCAAACAATATGAAAAACTTAACGAAGTTAGATCAATATATGATATATTGCTACACAAACATGCAAATTAAAATATAACTTCTACAATCCATAGCAAAAATAACAAATTAAACTATAAATAGTATATACATACTCACAACCATATATTTGTTATTTTTGTTATGGATTATGAAGTCATATTTTAACTTGCATGTTTGTGTAGTAATTTATCACATAATAATCTATCTTCACACATTTTTTTCATATTTTTTATTCTTATTTGGATAACATGCAATAGACGAGGGGACGTCCACTCGAGAGTTTAAAATAGTTTCCCGTTGGATGACTAGTACTCCCTCCGTCTTAAAACAAATCAACTTTTCAGTTTTTAGATACAATGTTTAGCTCTTCGTCTTATTAAAAAAATTACGATTAATAATTTTATTTTTATTAGATGATAAAATATAAATAGTGTTATATGTGTGACTATTTTTTAAAAAATGTCTTGAAATTTTTTTAAATAAGACGGATGGTGAAATGCTCAACACAAAAATCGAAAAGTTAGTTTTTTAATCGGACGGAGGGAGTAGCTGTTACTAGTATCAAATATGGGGTATATATATTTCGCTTATTAGCTACTGTGTATAATTAAAAGCATGGGATGGCACAGAGATGAACTCGATCAACCTAATTTTGTTGGCTACTTTATAAACGTACGACGGGATTGGACAGATCGACGGGCTCCTCGACCTAAGTAGTACCACCGTTACCTAATAACTATATTTTTCGATTTATATGTCTCATAATTGGCTATTCGTCTTATTTAAAAAATTTATAAAAAACTTAAAAAAATTAGTCATGTATAAAATATTATTCATGTTTTATCATATAACAATAATAAAATTATTAATTAAAATTTTTTAAATAAAATAAAGAGTCGAAACATTGTATCTAACAATGAAAAATAAATTTAATACGAGACAGAGCAGTAATAACCAGATGTAAATTAATATGCACACGCGCCAGTATAACGCCTTGTTTATGGAGCTTTAGTGTATGGGACAAAAAAGAGAACCTACCTTTGTTGCCCCAAAATCTAGCTTAAGAAATAAATGTTTCATTATTTGTGAACCAAGTATGTTTACCTTCCGTAACCAATGTGTGATGACTCAACAATATACACCCAACGTAGAGTAGCATAAACGGTCCAAATTCTTGTTACAAAACTCTGAGGCTCTCGGTAAAAGAAAGGTAATTTTGCCTACTGCATGTGAGACTGAACAAACACAAGACCTCGAAAAGGTTAATTAAGCTAATTAACTGCTACGGATATTCAATTTCCCATATGCTCGATCGCTAACGTGTAAGATATGCTAGCTCGTCCTACGATCAGCGCCCGGTCTTACCCCATCTTCTCGCTTCTACTTATATTTATAAATTAAAGTTTAAATTTTTAACTTTAAATTTAAAGTTATTTTGATGTTTTTTCACTAAAGTTTATTTTCCAGCATTAGTTTTTATATCACTAATAATACGTATATAAAAGTTTTATTCATAAATTACTTTTTACTTGCAAATATGTTATTCAATTTTTCCATAAAAACTCAAACAATCACCCACTATGGAACAATGTAATTAATCACAGCCCGTCCGTAATAAAAACAAAGAGAATAAGCAGCTGAAATATACGGATATGCCGGTCTTTCCATAAAATAAAGGAGCACTGCTATTGACTTGTCATCACCTTAAAAAACCACAGCCGTTCGGATAATTAATCGGCTAATTAAAGGTATCTTGGTATATAGTTAATCTTCATCCAACACAGTACAACAAGCTAGAGCAAAGTGACAACGTTCAAACCGCTATATGCTACCTCCGTTCCGTAACGCAAGATGTTTGACTTTTTAGTTGTAACATTTAATCATTCGTCTTATTTAAACAATTTACTACAAGTATAAAAAATAATAAGTAACAAGCAATGTAAATGATATTTTCATAATTTTTTGAATAAGACGAATAATCAAACATTATAAGAAAAAAGTCAAATATCTTACATTATAAAACAGAGGGATTATCTAGTTTGGCATTTGATTTCTTCGTTATGTACTTCTCTGATTTTTCAAGCATACATGGTGTTTTTAAAGTATAACTCTTTCCGCTCCAAAAAATGCACTATTGTATACGGCAGGGATCAAAAGGATGTACTGGTCTCCATGTGGCATTTTCTGAAGCGCAACGGACGACAAGATCTGTCCCTCCAAGAGGTGTACGATTCTTTCTGCGAGGGCACCTGCTTCCAGGGACCCGTGTGGGATCACATCCTCGAGTACTGGAAGGCGAGCAACGAGGACCCGGCTAGGGTTCTCTTCCTGCGATACGAGCAGGTGCTCCAGGACCCGGCCGGCACGGTCAGGGAGCTGGCGCGGTTCGTCGGGCAGCCGTTCACCGGCGCTGAGGAAGACGCCGGCGCTGTCGCCGACATCGTCGAGCTCTGCAGCCTGGAGAGCCTGAGGAGCCAGCGGGCCAACCGGGAGGGTGCCCAGGGTGTGTTTGCCAAGTTCTCGCACGAGTCGTATTTCAGGAAAGGGGTGGCGGGGGACTGGATGAGCCATATGAGTCCTGAGATGGGAGAACGACTCGATGGTATTCTCCGGGAAAGGCTTGATGGCTCGGGGCTCGTTCTCTGAAGCATGAACACACTTATTTAGTCTCGCGTGCAAATTTCATCCTTTAATTTGTGCCCGTTATTTTATGTCTGGTTGTGTCACAAAATTAAGTGCTTCAATTGTTTGGTTGCATGAATTTGTCGATGTTTACGATTGTAAAAGAGTTACAGTTCTGTAGTATTCAGGGAACCAAACAAGCCCTTTCTAATACTTGCAACCAGAATATATATGTGAAGTTCTCAAGAGCAAATTCGATGGTTTCTGTGTTTTGTTCCATCTCCCGAATGCCTGCCTGGTCAAGCTTGGATAAATGCTAGAGTAACATTTCCTTGGCTCATCGCTCGAGTTCCGAGTCCTGAGTCCCGATGGCGTGCAGCCATCACCCGAGCTCCCGGGCCACCCGTTGTATTCCCCCGCGTTGTAATTACCATTTCATAGTAGTTATTACCGGTTGGCGTCCATGATTTTTTTCTGTAAGAATTTACACGTTAAATTTATATCGATTCCCACTATGCATTCGGTTGTGTATCTATCTTCCTAACCGTTTATATGTACAAATAGTTACCCAATGTATATCCAAACATAAGGCAGAAGAACAAGAGGCCGAGCAAGGAAAGCCACCTCCACACCACACGTCCGCAACCACCCGGAGCTGTAGAAAAAAGGAGGCAAGACAAGAGAAAGTTGAACAAGATAATGAACAAGACATACATCATCACATATGTTGGTGGTTCCGAGAAGCCTATGGAGCTAGAGATAGTGCAACGCACTGGTATAGGAGCATAGGCCAATAAAATGATAAAAATGGGATCTTGTCTCTGAATGTGTGGAGTTAGTGTACATGGTTAGAGTTACAGAAGAGACTAAAGTATCGCAAGGGCATCGAGAAGAAAGGATAAGAGTGTGCCCTCAAAACAATGGGAAACCAATGGAGAGGATGCAAGTTCAAGATGAACAATAAATATGTCCAACAGAACAATACTTCATACAACGAGCTCCCTAGCAAAAGCGAACTTAGATGAGTTCATCATGAGGATCATCAGTTCATCACTCTAAAAGACCTCGCAAGGAGCCAACAAATGAGCTAGCTAAGAAGAACCTTTACACAAACCACCTCCTTTCTAGTAGTTACGACAGTCATATCCGCAAAAGGAGAGAAATAGATGGAAAGTTCAAGTAGGAAGGGAAACCGCTGCAGGTGGACGTCTTGTGCGAATCTAACTGGAATTGGGTGTGGGGCAGAAGCATAGGACATGTGATGGAATCTAGTATGTTGATCGTCGATGACCCCTAGATGCCTAGCTAACGACCGCTTTGAGTAACCTAGAACACCACGACAACATCAAAGGCATATCATCCTCCACAAGCTAGCAGGTAGGGTTCCAAATCGACTCCTCACACTACAAGAAGCAGGAAAGATACAAAGATAATATAACTGAGGATATCAAGGAGAAGATAGAATAACACTTCGAACACTTGGTGGAGCATAATTTAGGAGTTGTGCTGGGGTAGGGTGGTCAACTGTAGCGTAGGGTTGGGTCGGTAAATGACTATGAAGGAGCCAACATCCTCTTGATAACATCATTGCTTGGACTCATTGAATGCTAGTTGTCTTGATTGGAAGGGCTGAGAGGACAACACCCTCCATCTCCACCAACAAACCCTCCATCGGCTTTGCTTATGCCATCTCCACTAATAAGTCCTCACATCACGCTAACTACCAAACAAGATGAATCGATCGAACATGACACACCGCAGTCGACACTTTCCATAGCTCTTCCCCTTCCCCTAAAGATCGGGACAACAAAGATGTGGCATCATTGGCTCATCTCAAATTATCAAAGTGCATATCATCCTACGACCTGAGGAGCACAAACTTCAACAATCATTAGATTATGGTCATCGTATTCATGGGAGAGAAAATCCAAATGACAAGCCCCAAGAAATGCCATTGCGGGTGCCTAGAATTTTGTTCTAGGCGAGAAGGATGATATGCTGAATTCATAATAGAAATGTTCAAAACAAAAAAAAAAGAAATACTCAATATCTTGTTTCAGCAAGATATTGGGTATTTCTAGCTTTCCTTCCTTCAAAAATTGCTATATGTTAGTAGAAAAGCCTTATCTATTAAAAGATGGAACTTCAAGAGTAGCTAGGTCTAGAGGGAAGTTGTGAGCATTACGTTCGTGCATTACTTCCGTACCAAGATTAGCATGGTTGATGATATCAGCCCAAGTATTTATAACATGACCTTTGGCTAACTACAAATTGGTTGAAATTGAATCCGTTTAGGTTGAAAGCCATGCTACTAATACCTAAAGCGCATAGTGAACCATGTACCCCCTAGAATTACAAGTGGTAGAAGCTCTTCCTTCCGAAGGCAACAATGGCTACATTGCCATTGAAAATGGGAAGACTGAGAAATGATACTTTAGGTCCAGTAGGAAGCGGATGAAGGAAATCATAGCGAGGTTCCCGCCAAATGCCCTCATGCCTAAAGAGGGTGGCATGTTGTGGTTCAAATCCACTAATCCGGTTCGGTGCCTTCTTTTTGAATTTATCAATAACTATTTATGTTGGGTCATACCTTCGGCACTAATGACCACCCCTCCTACCATTAGTTCTATACCCGGCAAAATTAGGGTTTCTATGGTACTGATTGATCAATCGATGAATCTAAATGTAACTAAAAAGTTAAATAGTATGAAATGAAGGGAGTAACTAATTTCTGTACGTTTAATCTTTTCATGCTTGTCGGAGATATGGGTCCAGGGGTATCCCCTGTGTAGTTGGCGCGTAGCAGCTATGGGGCTAGGAACTCCCAGGCCCGAGAGTGGAGGGGGTTGGACCCTAGTAAGCGCGTGCCCCTGGGGTCAGGCCCTGAAGGGTGACCAGTCGAGCGGAGGGATCTGGGCGCTACCGACCCCCGCGGGGCATGACTCACGTACCATAGGGCCCGTTACGCGGCAGACACAACCCTGGCGCCCAACTACCACATTTTTTGCGATGGGAGGGGGCCTGATGCTTGCGCCGTCCGCACGATGAGCGTGGGCGTGTGCCAGCGCTACATTAAATGTAGTGCAGGCGCGCATGCGCTCCCCGTTCGCTCTACACAGAAAAAGAGGCAAAAAGCGGACAAGTGTCCATGACAGGACAGCGACGCCCCCGTCATCATGGGGATGGACTGTTCCCACTCCATCACCGTCTCATTTAATGTGACGGACAGCTGCGGGGAAACGAGGGCAGCTGCCCCGTTCGGACCACTGGGTTCGAATGACCGCTGGTCCCAAGGTCTAGACACTGACCGATGGGACCGGGCAGGAGAGGCGTGGCCGCCCCCTCCGCTGGCCTTCTGACTGATGGGTCCAAGCGAGGACAGCAGGACTGCCCACCACACCTACTCTCTATTGGATGAGATTGAATAGGAGCTGTGTGACACCAACAAATCGCCCCAGCGTCGACCGAACGTGATGAGGAGCTATTAGCTTTCGCGTAATGATAGCATGTACATCCGTAGTGGGTAAGGTCATGACGATTGTGGTGTCCCCTTACTAGTATAAAAGGAGGCCCTGCCCAACCATTAGGGAGGAGGACCAAAAAAAGACACATAGGAGAACATTCCTCAGAAGCTTGTAAGTATTTACTCAGATATTGCTCAAGCAATAGGAGTAGGGTATTACGTATTGCGGCGGCCCGAACCTGTATAATTTCTGTTGCGTACTCTCTTGCTCACAGGGCTCCTTCGGACTCAACCCTGCACCCCTGGGCCGAACTCACAAAGGGGGTTCAGTGAACTCTGGCTCGAGGAGCTTAGCCTCCAATAATGTTGTACTCAAAAATTTAATAGTATGAAATGGAGAGAGCAATTAATTAAGTTCTATATGTCTAATCTTTTGGGGCTATTGTATAACTGATCCTATTTTGGAAGCTAACTGCCGATTTGACCCTATTTTTTTCACTTTGTAGTTTTGACCCTGGTTTTCAAATCTGAAGCAGTCGGTTGACTAGTCTGTTAAGCGAGTATAACAGTGTTAAATGAGACATAAATGGATGTTTTACCCTTGTATATTTGATCCTACTTTATAAATGCTTATTGCATATTTGGCCAATTTTTGATATTTGTCCCTTATAACAAATAATTTAATTATATTATTTAATTTATGTTTAATACTCGAGAGAAATTTCACTAACATTTTGACTGAAGTTTGATTAAATTGACAAATTGTACTTAAAATTTAAACTAAATTCAGATCAAAATTGAATTAATTTAAACACAATTTTGACATGGTTAATTGCCTAATTTTTTAAAAACATTAACAGCATATTGCCTTCAAGCATAATCATCTCGATCGGCCGAAACGTCGAGAGCGTCATGGCGACGCCTGGGTGCTCCGCCATGCGCGCCGCGTACGCCAGCGCCTCCCCGGCCGGTCGTCAGGCCCGCCGAAGAAGAGCATCGCGACGGAGACCTGGCCACGGTCGACGTGGACGGCGACGGAGCAGGGCGCCTCACGGAGAGGACGCGCTTGTTGATGGCGTGGTTGCCGGAGGACGCAGAGAACACCACCTGCTCCGTCTGCTTGTCGCCGGAGTCGAAGAACCCGCTGCCTCCCCTCCGCATTACTAAGGAAAGACCCCAGTAAATTCAGCTCCAATCCAACAATTGATCGTTGTTGCCTTTGCAAGCCAATCACACGGTCAGAATTAGCCAAATATCAGTGCAGCTCGACAGCTTCTACCCTTTGCTTGATTGACAACTACGAGGCGGTTTGCAAGCTTAAAAATCATTCACATTCCTTGCACACACGAATATGCCCGCGACGGGTTTATCTATCTCGTACAGTCATGCGCATGGGGAATTTTCTTGGGGGCAAAACTAAGCAGCTTCCGGATCTGAAGAAAAGGCGAGGAAGCGTATGCACGTGACGGACGGACGGATGGACAGGGTTCCACTTCCCCTTTTTACCATCCCTACCACTACCACGGTAACCGTTAGCGCGGTTACCATACGGTAATCGTAGATACCTTAAAAACCACGATAAATTTAAAAATCAAAAATTTAAATTCAAAACCGTGTGATATTCACGGTTACCACAGGTTTTGCGCGGTTACTGCGCGGTTTCATACGGCAACCGCGGCTAGCACTTTCCAAAACAGTGCATGAGAACGGCGGAAACCGTGCAAACCGAGTTGTTTCGACTGCAAAAACCGCGGTTACCGCGAGGAAACCGCGGGGAGAAGAAGATTTGAAAAAAAAGTGAGATGTCAAATACAAAGGAAAAAACTTGAAAAACTGAAAAAATACAAAAAAAATAAGAAAAATATTTTGTGACTATATTTGTAACATTTAGGACATGTTATAGGAAACAAGCAAATTTTTACATGACCTTTTCTAAATTCACCGTTATATCATCCTTCACCAATTAATTCACATCAATAATGAGTAACGACAACTTCATTTTAATTGTTGTGTCACAAATATACCTACTACCCATTATTACAAATAAAACTATTATGTATGTATTAATATGCACAAATAATTTTCCTCCATGCATATTTTTCTTATAGTATATTTCAACATTATGTACAACGTGTATCTAGTGTAAATTAATAATGACTCAACAACAGGATATTATTAACCATCTTCTTACGAAATATTATTTGTAATAGACTATTTTTAAATTTTTCCTTTGAAATTTTCGGTTATGATTTTTAATTACACCGAAAATACTCATTTTTCATGAATTTTTTTAACAAAACTATACTATATCAACCTATATAACATATATTTTTTCTATTAAATTTTCTCAAAAGTTTTAAATTCTCCTAAAATTTAAACTCAAAACCACAGTACATACCGTAGCGCACCTCGGCTGTAAGGCCGGGGTACCGCAACGGTTACCGCTCCGCTGCAAGAGGGGCGGGGCGGGCCGACCCGTACTCTGTACCCTCTAGCCCATTTACCATGTGGGAGTGTGGCCTGCCCTCTTTGTAGGGACTGTGGCCGGCCCACTTGGAACCGGGCCGGCCCAGTTGAAACTCTGCACAGCCTGCACTGCTCGCCACACACGACTAGCGTTCTCATGGTGGATGCAGACTTATCTAGATCGGTCAGAAAAAAATACTGAATTAGTGAGGTTAATGTCGTTAGGAACAAATACTGAGTTATTGCTAACATAAGACTGTTCAGAAAAAACCAATGTTGGAGACCACAGCTTATCAACAATTTAACGTCGTCTTCTCCTCAGAACAAATACAAGTCCTCAGAACGTGTAGGTTCCTAGATACTGGGATGCAAGTTCCAAAATAACTGAAGAAAATGTAGCAGGCAAATTACAAGATCCTAGATACTGATAGTATCATTCCATTGCATTACAATATCATTGCATTGCATTGATATGCATATATATATATATATATATATATATATATATATCTTAACCGTTCAAATCAAATAAAATCCAGTAACTGCATTAGCTGGGGTTGTGTCAGCTAATGATGCATATATATCTCATCCCAGTTCAAACCAAATTAAAATGGCATGTACTACCCAGATCAAACAAATGTTCACAATACAAATAATATCTAATTCAATTTCTTCAGCAGCCGATGGCAAGTGTTCCCGTATAAGTGGAAGAAAATTGCACCCTCTTCAAAAGAGGTGTCATGAGTTTTACCCAAGCCAAGAATTAAATAAACAATGTATTAAAAATAATTTGTTAATTAAAGTTTAAGAGAAAACCCGGTGTAATTTAATTTAATTTAATTGGAAGCTTTTCGGATATTCTAAAATATTCCGAAAGCATTTTAAATTATTAACAGGATTTAAATTTGAATTGCAGTCAATAAAATTTACTCAAATAAACTTAATAAAAATTGGCAAAATTGGAGGCAATTTCTTTTTTTTTCTTCCTTTTTCTTTTCTCTTTCTCTTTTTTCTTTCTCCCTTTTTCCCTTTTCTTTTTCTCTTTTCCTTTTTTTTTCCCTCCTGACCGACTCCCCTCTGCACGATCTCCCCTCCCCCTGCCGCACACACATCTCTCCCTCTCCCCCCTTGTGCGCCACCTCCACCCCACCCTCACAGCCGTGCAGCCCACCTCCACCTCACGGTAAAACAAATTCCTTATCTATTACTACTCTAATTTTTATCCCTTTGAAATCTTATCTATTCCCTTTTTATAAGAGATGGATAATTAGATTTATCTCTAGCTCCCCCTTCTTATCCTGGCCTCTTTCCCCGTCTCCCTCTCCCGTGCACCTCTAGCCGCCTCTTGTGCCTCCGCTACAGCTGTGCCACCCCCTATCTAGCAGCTGCGCAGCAAGCCGCTAGCAGCCCTGCTGCATCCCTGTTCGCAGCAGCAAAAGCCGATCTAATCTATTGTCGATCTCAGGTTCGCATATATTTTATTCTTGCGAATCAATCTAAATTAATCTACCGTTTAATTGTTTAGGTTTTCTAGCCAGACAGCGAGGAACAGCCGCATCCGTCGCTGATCTCTCCACCAAATCTCAGGTTCGCATATGTTTTACTCATGCAAATCAATCTATCATTAATCTACCATGTAATTGCTTAGGTTTTCCAATCTAATAGCTAACGGAAGATTGATTTATGGTGCGGAATTCAATTTCGTACGTGTACTTGATTTTACGTTAAAGTCGTTTAGTTTTCAGTTTAGCGAGTCGTTAAATCTCGATTTAACGGGTCGTCTAATTCCCGTCGTTGTTTCGCTAACAGTGCACGGTTTCACGTTTCGGAACTAATTCGTCATGCGAATCTATATTCGCGCATGTTTTAGTTCTGTTTTGCGAGCACATGTTCTGTTCGCGATTTCCCGAGCCGCGACCCAACCCGCGCTCGAAGTCTCTATCACCTCTCTCGGCCCATCTCCTTCTCCTTTCCTTCCCTCCCCGCCGGCCTGCTAGCACAGCTTCTCCCGGCACATCTCCCTCCTCTCCAAACTTCCCTCCCGCTGGGCCAGCCTAGAGGTCGTAGCCCATTGGCGCCCCGGAGTCCGGTTCACCTCCCCCTCTCCCGGGCACCGACAGGTGGGGCCCACCTGTCGAAGGCGTCTCCCTCCTCTGTCCGTCTGCTCGCGCGCGCGCTAGCCGCGCTTCGCGTCGATCTCACCGCCACCATGGCCGTGTGCCGCTCGGCCGCCGCCCTTCGCGTCCTCCCCGCATCCGTCTCGCTGTGCCGCCTCGCCGTGACTGTCGCCACCGCGTCCCGCGCCGCTAGCCGCGCCGTGTCCTCGCTCCCACGCCACCATCGCCCCGCCGCCGATCGATCTCGCCGCCTGTTGCCGTGCGCTGCCGCCCACCTACGTCACCGCCTCCGCCTCGTCGACGCCGACTCGCTGCCGCCCTTCGCGCCGCCGGTGAGCATCCCCTTCCCCTCTCCCTCCTTTTTATTCCCCTTCGGCCGATGCCGCTGCCACCCGATCCTGATCCCGCCGCCGAATCCGTCGTCGAACCCCGCCGCATCTTTGTGGCCGCGCGTGCCTCCCTGCCGCCAGCCGTTGCCTGCGCCACCTTGCCAAGCCATTGCGCCTCGCTTTGCGCGCGCCCGTGTGCACGCCGCGTTCCCCTGCCACGCTCTCCAGATTTCCCGCGCCGAAGCCGCCGCTGACTCCAACTCCCCCGCCCGCAACGGCCGACACCATTTTTCCCGCCCGCAATAGCCACCACCGAATCCGTCGCCCGATGCAACCACCCCTCCTCTTTCTCTGGTGCTGCTAACCACCTCCCCGCCCTAGCCGGTGCCGCACCCCTATAAACCCCCTCTCCTTGCCCGCCGCCGCGGATTCCCCGCACCGGCCCAACGGTCGGGCCGCTTTTCCCGCCCACGCCGCGCAACCAACGCGCGCGCCATGCGCGTGCCGCGCCGCCGCTACCAACCACCCCCGCCCTACACGACGCCACCGCCTCTCCTCTCCCCTTTAAAATCCCTTCCCCACGGCTGCGCCGCCATTTTCCTCCTCCTCCCACGCTGTCACTTCCGCAACTGGTCCGTTCACCGCCGTTGGGCGCCATCTCCTCCACCACCAGATGCCGCTGCCCACCGTGAGCCGTCATGGCGCCGTCGTCGTCGCGACGCTGCCGCCATCCCGTCCCCGTCGACACCCACGCCGCCCCATCGCTGTCGGACACCGTCGTCGTCTTCCTGCCATCACCACCGCCTCTCGCCGTCCCACCACCCCGGTGAGCATCTCCTCCCTCCTCTCTCCCTTCCTCTTTTTTCGCCGCGCGTCACCGAGGGCGTGCGTGCGCCGTGCATCGCGGTCGTCATCTGGCCACACCACCGCTGCTATCTCGCCGTCGTCGAGCCCACGCCATCACCCGAGCCGCTCGGCCGACGCCATCGCCTCTTCCTCCTTTCCCGTCCTCTCTTCCTCCCGGCTCGTGCTCGCGCGTCGACGCCGTTGGTCCTCCTCGTCGCCGCCTCCTTCGTCCCTCCCAGCGCCTTCTCCTTCACCTCGCCGTCGCCACTCCTCGGCCGTCGCCGGCCCTCCGCTCTTTCGCCGGCCATCGCCGGTGCTCCCCGCCGCCTCGTGCTCCTACTGAACCTCCCCATCGGCCAAGCCGCCTCCCTCTTCCGCCTCCCCTCCGTCCGCGCGCCGTTCACCGTCGCCGTCGAGCGCCGTTGCCGCCGTCGGCCATGCGTCTCCTCTCTTCCTCGGCCAGCGCCTAACCGCGCCGCCCCTCGCCGCGCCGTCGGTCGTCGCCGCCGTCCGCTGCCATCGCGTTGACGTCGCCGGCCACCGCTCGCGTCGCCGCCCCGTCGCCTGCCGCCTGCCGCGCCGTTCGGCCAAGCGCTTGCGCTCTTCCCTCCCTCCTCTGCTCTCTCCCTCTATCAAGTGGGCTCGGCCTGTCGATCGCTCTCTCCCACCGTGGGCCTCACCTGTCTGTCCATCTCTCTCTCACTGGTCCGTGGGCCCTACTCGACAGCTTTCTCTCCCTTTCTCCCTTTCCCCGTGGACCCCACATGTCATACGCTTTCCCCTCTCCTTCAGTCACTGACTAGTGGGTCCCGGATGTCAGCTTTCCTTTCTTCTTGCTGACGTCATGCCTCCGGTTAATTGCGCAATAATTCAATTAAGGTTTTCTGTTTAGTTTTAAAACACAGTTAATCTTCTAAAGTCCATATCTAATTCATCTAGTCTCCGTTTAGGCCCATTCAAGTTTCATTAAATCCAGAAAAATATCAAGAATCCATTAAAAATAGTTTATTTCTCTGTTCAGTAGTTTTATAGCCTGTTTTGCTTATTTTTCCTTGTTTGTCGTAGATTTGACCCTGTTGAAGCGTCGTTCGTTCCCGAAGTCATCGCCAAAGTTCCTCGTGGGTCTAAGCAAGTCAAGTGGCACCCTTCTTTGAACATATTGAACCTATGTTTATAAAATTCCCCACTTTACATTCAAACATGCATTACTTTATGCAAGTTTACTTTATTTTATTTATCTATTGGGCATTTACCTTTATATTCATTGGTTCCCACTTATTATTATTGTCATCACAGGGTTAATTTGACTAGAATTAGGGTTAGTCATGCTTAGCCATGCTTAGTTCAACTAGCTCACCAATTATTTAATTATTGATTAGACTTTGATAGACATTTAATGGTTGTGATCATTACCCATTTCCCCGATGTGGATTAATGACAACTAAAATATTATTTATGGTGGGCTGTGGGTGCATGGTTTTGAGAATCGTGCCCATGACAATTAAGGACCGGTTCTCGTGAAACCCTGGAAGTCTTACACGTACTAACCACAAGCTAGAATAGGCAACGGTGAGACTCGTAATCTAGTTTGTCCCTATTCGACGTACCAAGGCAAGGGTGAGCATGACGGAGTATGGACGGGCACCTGTGCTGCTTCCGGATTCACCAAGGCACAAGAGTGGACTGCCCGACTTGGTGTAAAGGAGAGGGTGAAACCTGAAGTGCGGTGCGATTGTCTAGGGAGGGTTAGGTGAAAGGTCTTATCATGGTTTCCGTACTGAGTTACGTTGGGGCATGGTAACATGCTTGGGAGCCATGTCTTGTGGGTAAAGTTGTACACCTCTGTAGAGTAAAACTATTTGAGTAGTCGTGCCCGTGATTATTAGGCGAACTGACAGATTCACTAGAATTAGTTGAACCTTTTATAATATGATTAATCTTGGAATTGGTTTGACCCTGCGCAATGTGGTGTAACGTTGGCAGTGGTTTGGGTCTGTCGCAACGTGATTTAACGTTGGACAGAGGGTTGACTCTGTTGCAGTGTGGTGTAACGCTGTACAGTGGTTTGGGCCTATTGTAACGTGGTGTGACGTTGGACAGTGGATGATTATTTTAAATGTTTACATACTTTGTATTCAGTCTATTTTATTTACTGTTTTGCTAAATTACTGCAGTTTTATGCAATTTAACCTTAGCCTATCCTTGACACCCTATTGCATTCATTATTCTCCTCTCTTGGGTATTACTTGTTGAGTACGGTGGTTTGTACTCAGCATTGCTTAATTTTTCTCCAACCAGAGCAAGTGCCAGAGTTTCAGTCAGAAGGTTGTTTCCAAGGTTGAAGTGAGGTTCAGTCCGCCGTCGAGAATGTCTGTGGTGTGGAGCCGTCATTGCCAGCTGAAGCTGACGATTAGATGGTCTAGTCTTGTTTTTCTTTTCCGCTGCATTTCGATAGATAACTGTTTTTATTTGTTTTTAAGTCATAGAGCTGTGTATTGATTTGTCATAGCGTGTACTCGGGCTAATTCCTGGACCGAGATTAATGCATGCTATTGTTCAGAAATTTGGTGTAAATTGCTGGGCGTGACAAGAGGTAATCCTGAAGAGAAGCAGTGTAAGCACCATGAAACAATACAACATTTTGTTTTCGGAAGAACTAATAAATCTCACAAAGAAAAACTTGCCTTGGTTCTGATGGATGCTTCTCTTCATCATAATCTACTTGCATGACATCATAAAGATGGCATATTTCTCGCAGTGATTGATCAACTTCATGCATGTCTCCTTTCCGACTTCTCCATATTTGTGTAAAAAATTAATAAACAAAAACTTGAATAAAAACTTGTGAAACAGTATAAGAAGGCATAGCACATCTTTTCGCCGGATGTGAAGCAAATGATTCATCCAAAAAAAAAAATTCTAGTGACAAGAAATTTACCGATGGTAGCTTAGCTGGGGGAGACCACGGTCACCGGCCGGCGTGGTTTCACCAGAGTGAGCTTGCGGCCGGCGCGGGCGAGCACCTCTCCATCCACCCAGCGGGCTCGCGCGGTGGACAGGCCTTCTCCTCCACCACACCCCAGCAGCCACAATCGTCCGCCGCCGCCGTCCGCCGAGCACAGACTGGTCGAGGCTGTCGGGGAGCACGGAGGCGTCGCATGGCAGAGTCCACCACGGTCGTCGTCGCCACAGCCGCTGCTGTCCGTCAAGAACGGATCGGTCGAGCCCGCCGTAGCCGCTGTCGCTCGCCGTAGTCTCAGCCACCTCACCATGTGCTCAGCGCGAGGCCTCACTATACCCTAACTGTAAATGGATCCGGTCTCACTCTACCCTAGAAGTTAATGGGCCGGCCCGAGAACCTTTTGGGGCCAACCCATCCGATCTAGGCCCCCTTGCAGGCTGAGTTACCGCGGTAACGGAAAATGCTCACCGGCGGCAGCAAAGGGAGGGAGGAGGCCGCGGAAGCAGCAGACGGCCGGCGCCGGCTCCTCATCCTCTCGTGCGTGGAATGGGAAATGAGATAGGGTTAGATGAGGGTGTTTTATCTTTTCACGTGTCCTTTTCTCTTTTTTTCTTACTCCTCATGTACCTCAACAGTATACCTACCTTCCACTTAGGATGGTAGTAGTGCAGTAGGAATCAGTCTCACCGTTGATTTTTTATGTCCATTTTAGTTATTTGCTACCCTCTTATGAAAGGGCAATTAAGTAACCATGCTCACACAATGAGATAACATGGCAGATGGGCTAGATAAGATTGCTCGTTAGGCCCAACAATCTTGCTTCGCATGCCATGAATTTTTGAGCATGCCATCTTGATTTTTTTTTTCAGCATACCATCTCCAAAACTACAGTCATTTGTTGATTCAATAATTCATTGAAAGAAACTTTAAGCACGACTTGTTATTTTTTATATTTATACTAAATTTTTGAATAAGACGAATGGTCAAATGTTACAACAACAAAAGTCAAACATCTTATATTATGAAACGGAGGTAGTATATAACATTTCATTGGAGTAAGATACTAAGTTCAATTGCAAAGAACATTGTTTCAACTTTGTTCAAAAGCTAGCACGGTGGGATGAAGGGATGGATCCGGAGATGAGGCAGGCTCGGTGCAGCGCTTGCAAGACGAGGAGGCGTTGGTGACCAAATCATCTGGTTGACGGACGGTGGGCGGTAGAGTTAGATCATTCTGATGTTCATTTGCATGGGACAGGGATTAGAGAATTAACAAACCGTTTCATCAAATACATAATTACCGCAATGACATGTAATCTTTTACCCTAAATACCTTTTTACTGCACCTACTACACACCCTGATGGATGTAGTAGAAATGCATCTTGTCCGTCGGATATGATATGATGGAAGGCTCTTGTCCATTGAAAGGTACTCTAAAAAAATTCCTAATAGTAGGGTCAGTCGGCTCTTCAAATTTGAAAACCAGGATCAAAACTGTAAAATGAAAAAAATATGATCAAATCTACAGCTAGCTTATAAAATAGGGTCAGTTATGCAATAATAGCCCCTAACGAATGTAGGATCGAACAAGATCAAACAAACCTATCAGAGGGGGATGAATGGTAGAGAAAAAGAAAACCCAAAAAATCTTTCTCGGAATAAAGGATTACCTCTGTCGAAGAAATTGACGAAGGCTTGCTACCTTGATCGCGTCGCTCCTGTGCCGCTGCTACCTTGATCGCGCCGCACATGTGCCCATTGGATCGCGCCACTACTATGACGTCGATCAGATCGTCGGAATCCAAAAAATCACCAATAGAAGAAAGCTGAAAACTTAGATTGAATAATCTTGACTTTATTGCATCAACTGGTATTTACAAAGTGCACCAATAGCACTCTTATCAAAAACGTCGATCTAGAATCAACAACTAAATCTCACAAAAAGCACACCGAAAACATACCCCTCGGTACCTATTTATATAAAAAAAATCTATCTCCAACTAGGAATAGGACTCAATCTCTCTATCTCTATTTTATAAAGTAATTCAATTTACCAAAATTGAATCTCCTTCTTTCTATCTCCAAAGCTCGGACGAACGTAGCTGTTGCCAAATCAAAAAACAGCATGTTACGAATTTGCACGTACGGCTCAACGCTCCAACACGGACGCAGAGTCCGACTCGTATGCTGCTACAGTACCGACGGTACTGTAGCGTATGCACTGTAGCACATTTTTTTTTTCCTTATTCCTTCGTCCGTTTATCTCTAAATTTCTTCTTAATTTCTCCATACGCTTTCACACATAGTATGTGAATTTCGTTACACATCCATCCCCATACAATGTTTTTTCACCGTGTGTCACCTTGTATTTAATATCGTCATCCGACATTCTCGATTATCTGGACCTCAGCTTCTCTCTCTAAGCCTAGTCATGATCCCGCCGTCGTTGACCGATACTGACCTCCAAGTCACCTGCACACATAGAAATAAACCAACCATTTCAGACACATATATCGTAACCTGACCCACATTAATCACACACACTCGCACCAACACCTTAGTTGTTTCCAAACCAAATTCAATTTATAAATCAAATCGCAAGCCAATCATTCATCAGAAAATATTAATTATACATATGATCTTACAACGAATTCTCCCTCTTTGATGGTGCATCATTAATAAAGTGGTCTGTGCTTAAGAAAACAACATCATCGGTTACATTAAAACCGGAGGGAGTAAATCGATGGTTGGACGAAATTAATTATGGTCTGTCTTCTTCCTCCCACTCAATAATTGTGATTGTGCTGTGTATATATGGAAACAAAAAAAAGTGGTTAGTGAGAGAATTGAGAGGGAGAGCGACGGTAGGAGTAGGACAAGAACATCTCAATACAAGATCACACGTGTTCGTTCTAGCTACGACATAATTGGACTAATTAACTTGGTAGGCGGATAGGTGTTATCAACTTATCATATGGATATATATGTATCGCGGATGGATCTCACCCATCCAATAAATTTTTAATCTGTCACAAAACGGGCCGGCCGGATCCAAATTAACCATTATCTTTTCCGGACTAAATGAAACATATTAGAGCATGTACAATAGCAGACTATAAAATATATTTTAAAGAGATAAGAAAGAAGAGAGAGCAGTGAGCTAGTAATTTATAGCTAGCTAAAGTATGGACTCTAAGACACAGTGTATGTATGACATGTGAGACCATGTATTAATATTTTATAGCTAACTATTATACAAATTAGCTATTAGATTGATTATAGATGTATTGTAACTAGTAGTTGGCTATACTATTTAACTTGCTCTTAAGCCACATAAGTAGCTCATCCACATTAAGCCGCAGGTTACCTTTTCATGACTAAAACATTAATGCTGTAAACGGGATGGGACGGATGAAGTACTATTTATAACTTAGCTAATTGTTTTAGATAATGGGTCCCTTTGGTAATCAATCGGGGTCTAACCCGCGACGAATTAAACCGAATGTATGTGCATATATAGATAATTATACAACCTGTCGTCACTTTTTGGGTTTATTTTAGCTTAAATAATTTATTTAAGTTTGAGAAAATTTATTAAAAAAATGAATCAAACATCTATAACATTAAATTATTTTTATTAAATTTACCATTAATATAGAGTAAATTTGAAAGAACTGTGATTGTATTGACTAAACTATCAAAGAACTATAAGCAATTCCATATAGCTCCAACGCTTATGTGCGCAATAGTCCAAAGGTACAACTTTGTTAACCTAATGCTGCTAACACGATAAGCTCACATGTCATATAAATAGTATTTGGTTGCGGTCAAGCAGTGAGACACGTAAGCAATCCAAGTCTCTATAATAGATTGCCATGTCATACTCCACGTCATCACACCTAGGCAGTAAGACAAGCTGATCCACCGATACATTGGCCAGAAGAAGGTTTGTTGTTCTAAATTAAGTGTCTCTAGTTACATGGATTGCTAAAGTGTACTTATTTTATGTTCAAAATAGTGCTATATTGTTTTATAAATTTAGTTAAATTTGGATAAAGTTGACCGAGACAATGATAACATGAGTTGTAATACGAAACAAGGGAGTATATAAGACATAATTATATTTGTGGTAGACTGGTAGACCATAGCGATGATTAGTAATCAATATCTACTAAACTATTTTTTTTGCAAAAGGTCCTCTAGCCTAATGGTTATAAGGGTTGGTTATAAGGGTCTTGGTAGCACCTAACGTCCTGAGATTTTCTAATGGCTTTGTGCTTTTAGAGGTAGGCGATGTTCCCGCTGATCAGACTTCGGAGATACTCATAGGGGTATAATTTGCGTGCGTTATGAGCGTTTGTGTTGGACTATGTTCTCTCAAAAAAAACTCTATTTTCTTTAAAAAAATTAAGAGCGTGGTAAGTAAGTTGACTGAATATTAATTATTATTTTCAACATATGCTTGCTGCACGAGAACCACATTGAGACATAAAAAGGAATTAAACAATGCCGAATAATTTTGGAGTTCTTTTTGCTGAATGCGAACCTCGAGGGAGAGACATATTCGATGAAAATAAGGCCACATAATCCTAATCCATGTGGAATGAGTAATGTACCATTATTTTCACAATCCATATATATACTACCTTAATCGGAAAATTAGTAAATTAATAATGTCGCATAGTAGGAGTATATTGAATTACATATGCGGCGCAAAATCCTGTTTGGAGGCTAAAGTTGCAACTGCATGCGATTATTTGCTTAATTCATGCGAATTAACAAATAGGCCAATGCAAATAATCAAGATTTGGTACTCTGCGATTTGTCCAGATCCGTTCCATGGAAACGTCACCATCTGCATTTGTTTATCATCCAAAATCAAGATTGGGTACTTTGCGAATCCTCTAGCTCGAATTAATGCTGAACTTTTTTTATTTTTTAAATATTTTAAATAAATAATTTTATTACTAGACCTCCGGCGAATCCTCTAAAACGTATATTGTACACGCTACTCATGTGTGTCTTTTCTATCGAGAAAATTCCTAATGTAACATGTGTTTTCGACCGATCTCTTTTAGGTTCTCGAATTTCGTCTCATCATTACACGTCCAAAACTTTTTTACTTTTATCCTTCGTATACCTATTCTGCTAGCTAATTAATCGTGAGTTGGCCATTGTTTTTTTTTTCAAAATAACTATATTGAACATGTCCCGTACTTACTATATACAAGAAAAACAATTCTCACCTTCAGAAAAAAGATTCATTTGAAAATGGGAGAATTATTGGATCACAAAAAATGGAAATTGAAATAAAAAATTTTAAATAAATTTGAAATCATGTTTGATGAAATTCATACAACGTTTGTACCATAATTTAAACCAAAAATAAATAATATTTTTGGTTTTCAGTTTATGCTTGAAACACTCGTATGGATTTAATAATTTTGTTTACTTTGTTTGAAATTTTGCATAAAATAAATTTATCACATTTGATTCTATTATATATATTACATTAAAAGTAATGTTTATGACGTTTGTAAATAGAAACATGGTACATACGTGAGAAGAGTAATATATATAGCTATTTTTTAAAAAAAGTGAAGTGTACCAGCGGTCCCTAAACTTATGTGCATGTGTCATCTAGGTCCCCGAACTCTCAAAATGCATTTTTAGATCCCCAAACTTGTCCGGGAGTGTCATATAGGTCCAAACCGGCTTCGACTCACTCCATCCACCGACGTGGCATGCTACGGTGGCGCCTACGTATTGGTGGGGCCATGTGAGTCCCACATGTCAGTATCTCTCTCCTCCTTATTCTTTTCTTTCCCTTCTCGTAGGCGCTACTGTGGCATGCCACGTCAGCGGATGGAGAGGATCAGAGCTCGTTTGGACTTATATGACACCCCTGGACAAGTTCGGGGACCCAAAAATGTATTTTGAGAGTTCCGGGACCTAGATGACACATGCACAAAAGTTTAGAGACCACCGGTGCACTTCACTCTTTTTTAAAAAAATAAAACCTATGATGATCGACTCATCGTCAATTAACTAACTGAATAGGTAGAAGGAGGTATCATAAAACATTTAGGCACTTAACAGACGAGTCTAAATTAAGGGCAGATCAGGGATGGAGTAAACTTATAGGCACTTATAGGTATTGAAAGTGTATCTAGCCCCTAAACGAAGTTTTGGATGATTAATGACAATGCTAGCCAAGCATGTGTGCGCTAATGAGTTGTGATTACAGAAAAGATGAGAGATCATTTTGATTGAAGGATTACTTGATCAAACTTAGAGCATGAGTGACCCGAAGCGACGGCTCTATGAAGACGAAGGCGCTCCAAGGCGTATTTTATTATTTCTTTTTGAGTCGTAGGAACTCCGTACTACTAAGAGGGGTCACTGAAATTTCTGCATGCATCCTGAAGTAAGCCTAAGCCAAGTGGAGTAAGTTCAGGTCCAGTTGTAGCCTATGCTGTTTTCCTGAAGCAGGGACAGGACGGTCCGGTCCTTGGTCCAGTCCTTGGTCCGGTGACAGGACGGTCCGGTCCTTGGTCCGGTTTCTGCTTGGTCCAGCCCTTTGTCCGGTGACAGGACGGTCCGGTCATTGGTCCGGTGACAGGACGGTCCGGTCCTTGGTCCGACCCCTGCTTAAGTCAAGTGTGTGGATGGTCCGGCCCCAAGCCGGACAGTCCGGTGGCAGGACGGTCCGGACCTTGGTCCGGCCCCTGCTCTGAGTGAGTGAGTTAAGTGTCGGCCGGACGGTCCGGCCCCCTAGCCGGACAGTCCAATTAGGTTTCTTTTCCAACGGATAAGTGATGTCTGCCAGCCAATAAAAGGGGCTCTTGAGATCTAGCCATTGGTGAGGCTTTCTGTTCGAGTTTTATGGTTGCTAGGGCAAGTTTAGCACCTCTCAAGCCTCCCCACTAACCCAATACACCTCCTAGAGAGATTAATCGTTGGATCATGTCTTATAGAGAGTGTTAAGGTTAGTGAGTGATAGAGTGTTCATTCTCGGGCGTTGATGGATGCATGTGGAGTCAAGGTGGCCTATTACTCTTGGAGATTGATCTCCTAGATGGATAGGCGTCGCCCGCGAGCATCCGATTCGTGTGGATCGCCCGGGAGCAAGTTGTGAAGGTTGGTACCTAACCTCCACAAGGGAATAGGTAAGATTGATAGTGTATTCTTGTGCTTTCTCATTGAAGGCTGCAGGGTAGAGCGAATTACAATCTAGGGCTGGGCAAGCCGCCTTGATCTTGACCTTGGTGGTCGATCGAAGGGGTTGTTAGCCCCTAGTTGTGAATTCGGAGACCTGTGTTGGCCTTGTGGGAGAAAGCCAAGAGAGGAAAAGGATCGAGAGAGATCCGCTCGTAGGAGCGCCTCAACGGAGAGTAGGATCGAAACATCCGAACTTCGGGATAAATCTCTCGTGTCTTTGTTCTTATGATTTCGTGTTCTGTTTGTTCCTACTATCTTTCGGCTGTTTTATTATACACATAATCACATCACATTCCCAGAAACATCACCGAAAAGGTAGACTGTCAAGTCTGTATTTTTCATTGACCGGACAGTCCGGTGTTCTAACCAAGACGGTCCGGCTAGAGCTCTCGGCCCAACCCGAGAGTGCCGACCGGACGGTCCGGCCCATGTACTGACTGCTGCGATTTGAAAGATTTTTCAGAACACCTATTCACCCTCCGTCTAGACTGTCTCTCTGGGACCTCAATTATTTCATTATCTGCATTTGATTTTAATATATTTTTCAGTAGTATATTTTTAAATTATTTGGATGTGCTCGTTCTTTTTTCTACGGTTTACCGAGACATATATTAAGGCAGGTAAGCATCGTCATTAAAAAAAGAGTGAAGTGCACCAGCGGTCTCTAAACTTGTATATATGTGTCATTTAGGTATCTGAACTCTCAAAATGTATTTTTAGGACCCCGAACTTGTCCGGGGTATCATATAGGTCCAAACGAGCTCTAACCCGCTCCATCTACTGACGTGGCATGCCACGGTGGCGCATTCGTATTGGTGGTGTCATGTGGGTCGCACATGTCAGTTTCTCTCTCTCCTCCTTATTTTTTTCTCTCCCATCTCGTAGGCGCCACCGTGGCATGCCACGTCAGGGATAGAACGGGTTGGAGCCCGTTTGGACCTATATGACATCCCCGGACAAGTTCGGATACCCAAAAATACATTTTGAGAGTTCAGGGACCTAGATAACACATGTATACAAGTTTAGGGACCGCTGATGCACTTCACTCTTAAAAAACACACACACCGTATTGCGCTTTCACGTCGCTACCGTTTTCTGGTAGCCATGCATACCTGAGGTATTATTAGGTCATTATTAAGCTTTAGGGACTGATTGAAAAAAAAAAGCCAAACAACATATTTACAAAAGAAAAATTAGTTTATGAATAAAACACACATATATATATATAAAGATATAAAAGTCAAATTCAGCTTAAAACATAAGTTAAAAATTCAAATTTTAATTTATAAGAATATACATAAGTCAAAATGCATAATTTTCCTCAAGCTGGTTTGCTAAAGGCTATATATACAAGAGTGCAAGAGTGTCGACGTGCTCACGTCGTCGACGCTGGCCGGCTTAGCTCGATCTATCTTGCTGTGAGCTATGACTAACACGCCGGAAGTAGTTCTGGCGTCGGGAGGGGCGCCGCCGCGGCACGACGGGCGAGCCGCAGGGCCCGTCGCGTTCAAGGACGCCGTCGCTGCCACCGGCGACGTCGACGCCGCCCCTCTGGAGCAGTACGACGCCGTCGTCTCCGCCATGCCGGCGCGCGTCTTCCACAGCTTGAAGATGCGGCAGAACCAGGGGTACTGGGTGCTCGACGCCTGGGCGCGTGGCGCCGTCGCCATGCAGCGCGGCGGATTCGTGCCCCGGGCCGCCGGCGACGTTCTCCTCGCCAGCCTGCCCAAGTCCGGCACCACGTGGCTCAAGGCCCTGGCGTTCGCCACCATGGCGCGCCGCGCCTCCCCGCCGGCGAGCCCCGACCACCCGCTCCGCCGCCTCAACCCGCACGACTGCGTGCCTCTCCTTGACAGGCTCTTCGCCCTCGGCCGTGGCGCCGTCGTCGACGAGCTGCCGTCCCCTAGGCTTATGTGCACGCACATGGCGCTCTCGCTGCTGCCGCCGACGGTGGCGGACGGCACCTCCGGCTGCAAAATCATCTACATTTGCAGGTATCTCTCGCCCTGCACTGGTGCATGAACCGAGATATTATTGCTATAACTGCTAGCTAGCTGGCGATCCAGCATACTTTTTCCTTGTGACTTCGACCATCATTTCTAGTAAAATAATTTACGAAATTTCATAAGTTTGGAGAATTGTGTAATCAGTGGCGGATCTAGCCAACGAGATTATGGGGTTTGAATACTTTAGATAGAGTTTTACTCCTTGCTTTCTATTGATCTTTGCCATAAAATTTTAAGGGGTCTCCGTGGAGGCTCCAATAGCTTTAACGGGGGTAGCGGGGGCATGAGTCCCCACCGCCCCTGTGTGTAATACTCCCTCTGTTTTACAACGTAAGACTTCTTATCCTGACCTAGATTCTTATGGATACTAATGAATCCAGACATATATATAAATCATATACATTCATCAATTGATGAATTTCTGTAAGGCTAGAAAGTCTTACAATATGAAACATAGGCAGTAGTATTTAAGACGATGAATGCATATACCACTTATATTTTCCAGAGAATTTACTTTTTTAAAAATTTACTGATAATTAAAATTTTACTCTGTCCATATTTTAATATATGATGTTGTTATCTTTTTCACACAAATTTTTACCATTTGTTTTATTAAAAAATTCAGTAAAAATAAACGAAAATATAACTTATTATTAAAATACATTCAGTAATAGTTCCAATCATAAGAAAATAAATTATAATTATGTAAACTTTTTAATAATACGATTGCTCAAATTCGTATGAAAAGTTAACAGCTTCATGTATTAAAAAGACAAACAACATATATTATAGTGGAAAGGGATATTGTTAAGTTGAGTGCCTAAATTTATGACGTCATACAAATTTCATAGGAAAAATGTCAAATATTTCGACAGATATTTTGAAAACAATTCATCTCTTAAAAATAAATTCCAAAATTACATTGTTTACGGTCGCTATATAGGAGGTTGGGAGTAAAACCAATTTTATTAATTACCCACTTGATAAAAAAAACTATTATTCATTAAAATGATTAAAATATCAAATAAAAGTTAAAACATTAAATTATGGATTAAATGTTAAAAATTAAAGTGATAGTGAAACGGCGAAACTAGGGGGAAAATAGCACCACTTCTTTAGCAAACTTGTTATTTTTGAACTAAGGGGCTTTCACACAATGCCATAATTCATACCAAATTCAAATACTAAGTCTAAACTCAAATCGCAGATAATAAAAGCTTGGTATTGCTAAATTTCAGCCCCCCCCCCTCCCCCCGCCCGCAATATTTATATTTTTTTAATTACGTCAAATTACATATTGCAGTCTAAAATTATAGAGCTATAATAATTTTAATTTTTAGTGCTATGTAATACGCAGTTTTTAATCACTTTAACTGCATTTTTACTAGCATGTATTGTTTTACTTCATTTTTATCTAAGTTCAAATGTTCTAAATATTTTAATTTTTTATCAACATTAAATTAATGTCATGTTTTTGTTAACACAATTCTTTTAACGTTTTATCTAATAATCAAAAAAAGAGACTTTGTTTAAATAGGTATTACCACTAGCTTTATCAGATCAATGACAACCATACGTTAGACTGTCGTCGACTGAATGAAAATTAAAAAATAATAATAATGTGGGCAATCATAAGAACGTTGGAAATTAAGGCGTTATCCTCTGTTATCATATCAATGAAATTAGCTTGATGGATATATAGGCAAGAATATCCAGTACTCTCTCTGTTTCGTAATGTAAGACTTTTTAATATTATCTAGATTCATATGGATGTTAATATATCTAAACACATATATAAATTATATACATTTATTAATGAATAAATTTAGACAAAAAAATCTTATAATATAAAACGGAAGCAGTATGGTTGCGTATACTTGTGTTATAGCTACGTGAAGACAAATATGCGTTGGGTGACTAGTCGCTGTTATAAAATATTGGGTATACTTATATTTCCATTGTTAGGTACTGCATGTACACGTATAATTAAAAGGACGGGATGGCACAGATATGAACTCAAGCTAATTTTGTTGGCTACTTTATAAAAGACGGGATTGGACAGATCGATGGGCCACTCGACCTAACTAGTTAATTACCCGCTGTCCCTTAGCTAATATAATTAACCAGGTGTAAATTAATATATGCATACTAGCTCGCCACTATAATTTAACCAGCTCGTCAGCTGACAGTCAAACACACAAAATTAAGGCCTTCTTTAGGGCGCTTTAAGCATCCTAATAGCTCATCCAAATTTGATCATTCATATCTTTATTTGGATAATCATCTAAAACAGTTTTATCCTTCATATCTTTTATACTCCATTAAATCATCTATATATAACATCCTCTATATCTCTTTGGAGGATCGATAGAGATCATCCAAATATAAAGTTTCTCTCTCCTAATATGGATGACATCCAAAAATAAATGATAGGATGGTCGTTCTGTTGAAGCTCAATTTGTAGTATTCATCCTCTATTTTCAGGATGAAAGATGAGATAGATGAGCTGTTGGGAACGTACTTAGTGTATATGTGACAGAAAAAAAACTTAGTTTGTTGCCTCAAAAGCTAGTTTAAGAAATAAATGTTTTATTATGTTTGAACAAAGTATCTTTACCTTCCGTAGCCAATGGATGATGACTCAACAATATATAGCAAGCGTAGGCTAGCCTAAACTGTCCAAACTCTTATTACAAACTTTGAGACTCGGTATATATACTACAAAATTTAAAAATAAACTATACTAAGATAAATTCTCACCTGCTAAATATTGAGACTAGCCACTTATCAGACGCTCTAATTAGAGCATTTTTACTATCCTTAAGGACATACGATAGAGGTTCCAATATTTTCTATGTAAAATTTGATATCTTTAAAGTACCAAAATGTATCAAATTTCACATAGAAAACAGTGATACCTCCTAGTACCTTTTTAAATACAGTAAAATTGTTCCTCCAATTAACATATGACGATATTTGTAACTAATTTGGCTAGATATTTATGATGTCATGATGAAGTTCATTATTTTTTGTAAAAAAAGAAGGTAATTAAGTAAGCTGACTGAATATTGGTATTCATTGGTGCATGTGAGACTCAACACACACAAGAAAGGTGTATATGCGTGTGTGTAGTAGAAATAGCAGGCTAACCGCAGCTATGTATATATCTAGTTTGGCATTTTTGATGTCTTATTTACGTATACAGTTCTCCGATTTTTCAAAGCATATACATGGTTTTTTCTTTTCAAATATACTCTTCCGAATCAAAAAAATGCACTATTGTATCCGGCAGGGATCAAAAGGATGCACTGGTCTCCATGTGGCATTTTCTGAAGCGCAACGGGCTACAAGATCTATCACTCCAAGAGACGTACGACTCGTTCTGCGACGGCACCTGCTTCGGGGGACCCGTGTGGGATCACATGCTCGAGTACTGGAAGGCGAGCAACGAGGACCCAGCTAGGGTTCTCTTCCTGCGATACGAGCAGGTGCTCCAGGACCCGGCCGGCACGGTTAGGGAGCTGGCGCGGTTCGTCGGGCAGCCGTTCACCGGCGCCGAGGAAGACGCCGGCGCCGTCGCCGACATCGTCGAGCTCTGCAGCCTGGAGAGCCTGAGGAGCCAGCGGGCCAACCGGGAGGGCGCCCAGGGCGTGTTCGTCAAGTTCTCGCACGAGTCGTATTTCAGGAAGGGGGTGGCGGGGGACTGGATGAGCCATATGAGTCCTGAGATGGGAGAACGCCTGGATGCTATTCTCCGGGACAGGCTTGATGGTTCAGGTCTCGTTCTCTGATGCACGTACACACTTATTTAGTCGTGCGTCCAAATTTGATCCTTTAATTTGTGCTCGTTATTTTGTGTCTCGTTGTGTGTCAAAATAAGTGCTTTGTTTGGTTGAACGAATTTATAAACAAAAATACTATATGTCATACCAAAACATATGACTGTATGCGTACACGTAGTCTTTCGTCTTTGCTGGGCCCATATATTAGGAGTAGTGCTAACTCAAGAATTGGTTACTGTTCCATAGTCGTACATGAGTCATACGACTCAGTTGTACATATAGCAAGGTTGATTTATAAATGTTTACGATTGTAAAAGAATTGCACCTCTGTAGTTTTCAGGGCACCAAATTTAAAAAGCCCATTTCTAGCACGTGCAACCAGAATATGTGAAGTTCTCAAGGGCTAATTAAGATGGTTTCTGTGTTTTGTTCCATCTCCCGAATGTTTGCCTGGTCATACTTGGATAAATGCTAGAGTAACATTTCCTTGGCTGTGTTCCGTTGGAGATTGTTTATGCAAGATGATAAATCTATTTTAGAAAGACAAGATTATGAACTTCTATATAGAAAAAATATATATATACCATTTACTAGTTCAAGGATCATCATCGCAAAAACCAAGAAAAAATATGGGAAAAAACAACGCAACCCTTGTCATATACGGGATAATGGAACAATTATTTTTCTTCTTTTTAGTTGGTTAACCCGGAGAGGTACTAATACTATGGTGTGTGAATTGGGTACATGAGCTGGTCTAAACATATCTTTACTTTCTATTTGGGACTAAATCCTATCAACCCAATATTTGGGCCCAACGGGCCAAACCAGAATGAGAACACATGAACAGGTAGAAACACTACCAATGGACTATACTATTGCAAGCACCATGGAAAAGCAGAGGATGCGTCCATCAATCCGAGGAAACCATTCTAATCAATTGAAGAGCTAGCGAGGCGAACAGAGAATTGCAGCGGCGGCGCTGGGATACGATGTACGCGGTGAGCCGGCGAAACAAAAAAGAAGGTAATTTCACTTGGAATAAAATATTCCTGAAAATTCTAAATAAAAAACCTGCACAATTAATTTGACTAATCCTTTTTATTAACATATTAGGGTCTAGCAATTAAATTCAGATGAACTTGAGTTGCACAAGATTTTGAATAAACCAAAAGGGAAGGTCCTAATAATATTCTCCAAGTATATATAAATTCATTTATTTATGTGTACTTTGGCTGTAACAACTATTTATTATTTGTCTTCCTTGGAATATTAATTAGGTTATTACCTATAAAGGATCAACAAAGTCCAAAATGATGCAACTTATTTTAAGTTTCTTTATGGTTGGCAATTTTGAGTTCAGATTTTATCTAGTAGAATTTCCATAGAATTTACAGGATGTTAACCCGGCGCCTCATCCTGCTCCAACCCCGCACCGCCTCTACCTCCACACGCTGCCTCTGGCTCTGCCGCCTCACGGAGTGCCGCCACTCCCTCTCCTCTCCCCACGTCGCCGCATCTTCTAGCGGAGGCCGGACATGTTGGATCAGGCAAGCACATCCTCCCTACCGGTGGATCCGGCCGAATGTTTCTCCCTGAAATAAACTATAACAAAAACCTTAAAGAAACTATAAGTTTAATATTAAAATTTTAAAATTTAATTTTTATAAACATAGTAATAAACGAAAAGATAGTCCATGTGGTTCGTTTACGAGCGTAAACACGGTTACAAAGTAAAGCCTCCAAACGGGGTGATCGAAGGCTTATTATTCCAACGCAGCAATTAATGGAGCATAAATAAATCAGTGACACACAAACTGATTGTGTTTAATCAAATCTCCACACATGTGCATCACAAGGTGAGCCCAGACCCAGCGAGCTTCTCCCGCATGATGGAGTCCAGACGCTCCCCCATCTCGGCGCTCAGGTGGTTCCTCCAGTCGCCGGCGACCCCCTTCCTGAATAACGACTCGTGCGAGAACTCCATGAGCGTCGCCTGCATGGCGCCCCCCGCGTTGCCCCTCTGCCCCCTCAGGCTGTCCAGGCTGCAGAGCCCGACGATCTCGCCGACGACGCCGCCTTCCTCCTCGGCCTCGGAGAACGGCCGCCCGACGAAGCGCGCGAGCCTCCTCAGCGCGCTCGCGGGGTCCCGGAGCACCTGCTCGTATCGGAGGAAGAGCACCCGGCTCGGGTCCGCGCTGCTCGCCGCCCAGTACTCGAGGATGTGGTCCCAGACCGGCCCGGCGAAGCAGGTGCCGTCGCACACGGCGTCGTACGCCTCCTGCAGCGAGAGGTCCGGGAGGTCGTTGCGCCTCCGGAAGTGCCATGTGGAGATCAGTCGATCCTTCTGGTCCCTGCAAGGCCATGATTAGTTTCCAAAAAATTTTCCGAAAACTTCGTATCAAATTTTTGGACATTTAAATGGAGCGCGGAAAAAATTCTAATTAGTTTATGATTAATCGTATATAAGTGCTATAATAATCAATATGCTAATTATGGTTTAATTAAGCTCAAAAGATTCGGCTCGCGATTTTTAATCAAGCCGAGAAATTCGTTTTTTCTTTCGTGTCCAAAAACTCCTTGTAATATCCGGTTAAAAATTCGATGTGACCCATCTTCCAAAAATTTTTTGGGAACGGGGCCTTAGTTGGTGGCAGTGCCAACGTTAATTATCATTGTGAACAGGGTGAAAGAAAGGATTTGGGTTTGGGTTTGGATTTGCAGTTTTTGTTTTCAGTCTTGCTAGCTACAGACAATGTACTCACAGTCACAGACGGCTTTCATGTGACTTCAGTCAGCAGCATAAAGCTGGGGGTGGGTATATATTACCTGCATATGTAGATGATTTTGGTGCTGGAGTTGCCGCCAGCCACCGTCGCCGGCAACAGCGAGAGCGGCATGTGCGTGGACATGATCCTCGGCGACGGCAGCTGATCAAGAAGCGTGTCGCGGCCGACAGTGAAAAGCGTCTCGAGGAGAGGCACGCAGTCGTGCGGATTGAGGCGGCGGAGCGGGTGGTCGGGGCTCGCCG
The DNA here is from genome assembly GCF_000231095.2 of Oryza brachyantha. NCBI lineage: Eukaryota > Viridiplantae > Streptophyta > Magnoliopsida > Poales > Poaceae > Oryza > Oryza brachyantha. The sequence continues at coordinate 4,697,530 of NC_023170.2, forward strand.
GCGGGCACGCGCGGCGCGCCATGGCGGCGAACGCGAGGGCGCAGAGCCACGTGGTCCCGGACTTGGGCAGGCTGGCGAGGACGACGTCGCCGGCGCGCGGCACGAGGCCGCCGCCGCGGTGCATGGCGACCACGCCGCGCGCCCAGCTGTCGAACACCCAGAACCCCTGGTACCGGCGCATCGGCTGGCCGTGGTAGAGGCGCACCGGCAGGGCGGAGACGACGTCGCCGTGCGCCGTGGGAGGGCGCGCCGGGACGGCGTCGGCGTCGACGGCGTCCTTGAACGCGACAGGGCCCTGTTGCACTTGCACTTGCCCGTCGCGTGCCGCCGCTGCTCCGGCTGCGTGCGGCTCACCGAGCCCCGCCGTGTTAGCCATCGAGCGGCGCGCGCGGCTTGCTGTTGAGAAAATTAGAGGTGTTGGGACTGGCGACAAGGCCCTCGGGAGACAGGCCGATCAAGGTATTATATATAATCTGTCGCGCGCGACCAAAACGCGCTCTTCAAGGTATTATATAATTAACGTCACTGCACATGGCCTGCCTGGCTTCATCTCATTTTTTTTACCGTGTTAAACGTTTAACCATTCGTTTTATTTGAATTTTTTTATAATTAATATTTCTATTATTACTAGATGATAAAATATGAATAGTATTTTATACGTGACTAACTTTTTAAGTTTTTGCACAAATTTTTCAAATAAGATGAATGGTCAAACGTTGGAAACGGAAAAATGAGATTATTATGGGACGGAGGTAGTAGATATTTGCTGCCGTCGTTGGCTTTTTTATATAAAAGTTTGACTATTCGTCTTATTTAAATTTTTTTATTAAATATGTAAAGATATATATATATATAAGTATATTTAACAATAAATAAAATAATTAATAATTATGTAAATTTTTTGAATAATATGAATAGTCAAACGTGTATAAAAAAATTAACGGTATTTAAGAAAGGAAGGAGTATTTAACAAGTCTTGCAATTTAGGTAATTTCGGGAATTCATCGGAAAATTCAAACGAAAAATTTAAATTTAGATGCTAATAACGATCGTTTTGTCAGCAAACACATGAATTATGAAAAAAAATAAAAATGACCATTTCAGGAGTTTCGGAAGAATGACGCTACCGGACAACCGGAAGAACTGAAATTTCGGGAGTTACGTTCCGAAATTGCAAACCCTGCAAATTATATGGCAGTACATGATGGTATTTTTAATTTTTTTTCATGTGTTTGGTGGGTAAATGCTATGCGGTACTGCTAGTGCACACTAACATACGAGGTGGTGTTTAGATTGAGAAATTTTTTTATAGAAGTGTCACGTTAAATGTTTGACCGAATGTCGAAAGGGGTTTCGGACACGAATGGAAAAACGAATTTTATGGCTAGCCTAAAAACCGCGAGACGAATCTTTTAAGCTTAATTAATTCGTCATTAGCACATGTTGGTTACAGTAGCATTTATGGCTAATCATGGACTAATTAGGCATAAAATATTCGTCTCAAAATTTCTTCCGTAACTATGCAATTAGTTTTTTGGTTTATCTATGTTTAATGTTTTATTTAAGTATCTAAAAATTCGATGTGATATTTTTGGAAAAAATTTTGGGAACTAAACAAGGCCCGAGTCCATAGCATACGGGGTAACAGCAACATGGTTGTAGAGGATCTCGATCGTTGCATGCTTTGTAACTTGAGGTTCGAATGATTTTATATGTGTAGGGCTTACCGAGATATGCTAAGATCATTTAGAACACGTATATAAAAATTTTATTTATAAATTATTTTAAAACTATTATTGGGAGGGAGCAGTGCTCAGGTGTGATCCAATTGATATGGTGGCAACGTTGAAAAATCTAGTCAGTTTTAGATATAATTTAATCCATAAATTATTAAAAACCCAATGCATCGTAAATATTATATAGGTGAATGATTCACTGGTATTACTAATTAACAACAAAGAAATGATCGTCCAAAACACAATATGACCAAATATGTAAAATGCTTGTAAGATCAAAATCGCATACCCTAAACCGGACGAGGTTGCTTCAATGTGGTCATTATTCCTGCTAGCGCTGGCATCGCTGGTGTCGTCGTTTCCATTTGTGGCATTTGTGCCATTGTTGTGATGTTGTCTTTCATCGCCATCCAAGAAATTGTCCACGTAGCTGATGCCGAGAAGAGAAGAACGTGTTCCCTAAAAACTTGATCGCCCATTTATTTACGTAGTTACTCGTGATGGGTATAGTTTTGAATGTCTGCTCATCCAAGAACTTGTACGCGCGTGTAAACTAGGATTAGGAATGAATAGTATGCAGTTCAACAACCAGCCAAGCAACCACTAAGAATAACATTCATGAAAGGTGTATATATAGACCCTGTTTGGTTTAAGTGACTAATCACTTAGTTCCTCCACTTTAGTCTTATTTAGTTTCTAAAACCCAAACATGAGGGATTAAAAGGAACTAAAATTGTATTAGTCTATTAGTCCCTTCCAAAAGTAATTATTGGAAGTAAAATTTTCTTTCACACCTGCCTCCCACACAGCAGAACCCTATCTCCTCGCACTTTTAGTCTCTTTTAGTCGCTATAATCAAACAGTAGGGACTAAAGGTTTTAGTCTAGAGACTAATTTTAGTCCTACGACTAAAGAACCAAAAACCACCACAGAAAACCACCACAGAGATAGTCAAGAGCATGTTTTTAGGAAGAGTGTTAATATCATTATCTCGGCCATAATCCCATTAACCCAGCATGCTTTGAGGAGTAGAGTTAATATCATTAAGTTAACCATAATCCCATTAACCCATGAATAAATCGTCATCTGCAGTGTTGGTTATGTTGTGCTGAATTAATAGGGTTAAGTTAGTATGTAAATGTTGGCATCTAAGTTAAACTAAATTGTCTCAAACGATTGTCAAAAATCTACCCTACCCTATGTTCGTCCTAAATTTTCTGTCATCAACCACGAACTTGTGGGCGCATGTCAACTGGGACTAGGAATGGATAGAATGAAGTTGAATAGCCAACCACTAACATTAAATAGATAGAGAGCCGAGAGTGTGAATTTAGAAAGAGAAGAGTTAATATCATTAATTCAGGCATATATAATCTCATTAACACAAGGGTGATTTTAGAAAGAGTAGAGTTAATATCATTAACTTAGCCATAATTCCATTAACCCATAATTAAATCGGCCATAACTATCCATCGGTTATGTTTCGCTGAATTAATAGGGTTAAGTTAATACGTAAATGCATGTACTACAGATACACCCGCCCTGGCCCCAGCACAGGTCCAATGGCTCTGCTCTGTCCCGATGCTTGGAGCCAACACCCGACCCGAACCATCGGCCTTGGCCGATGCCCGACACCCAGCCAGGGGCCTTACGCTGAACCCCACTGGACTTTCCGACTGCTTTCCATGCAGTAAAATTGTTTAGTACTTTTGTATGTCTTTGGAGTTTAATGGACTAAATGATCTTGTCCAGCTAAATCTACTCACTCCGTTTTATAATATAACTCTTTCTAGCATTGTCCAGATTCATACATATGCTAATGAGTCTAGACACATATATAAATTATATATATTCATCAATCAATAAATTTAGGTAAAGCCAAAAATACTTACAATATGAAACGGAGGTAGTAGTATGTTGTATGTAATGCTAGTTGCATTCAAGCTCCAGCATCACAAAAACAGGTTGCAAGATCGCAGGAAAACATCCAATAGTAGATTCAGTTTTTTTTTTACCCAAATTGAATTAAATAAAAAATGATTAGCAAAATATTCTGGTTTCATCCGAAGTGTTTTATTGGGTGCCCTGAAAATTGCATAAGTACTGTTACGAGTTAAGCCTCCAAAGAAGCAAGAAGCTAGCCTATTTTATTATATGAGATGAGATTTGATCCAGTCCAACAAAACCTCGAGTTACCGGTATCTCATGGTACCAAATTATTTCTGATCGTTGAATTTAACAATACACATCCTACTCAGCTAGATCCAATGGTGAAAAACGATTGAGTCCTGTGAGATATCGGTACCTCGAGATACTTTTTGTTGAACTATTCAAAACGAACGAGTACATACCTTAAGAAGAGACTTTGATAATAATGGGTGCATATCATAGGATGAGCCCTGACCCATCAAGCTTGTCTCGGACAATCGAATCCAAATGTTCGCCCATCTCGAGACTCATGTGGCTCCTCCAGTCCCCGCCACCCCCTTCCTGAAATACGAGTCATGTGAAAACCTGACGAACACGCCTTGGACGCGTTCCTTGTTGGCCCTCACGCTCCTCAGGTTCTTCAGGCTGCAGAGCTCGACGATCCGATCGATGACACAGGATTCCTCTTCAGCGTCAGAGAACGGCTGCCACACGAACTGCGCGATCTTCCTGACGGTGTTTGCTGGGTCTCGAAGAACCTCCTCATATTTCAGGAATAACACTTTGCTTGGATCTGCTTTGGTAGCATTCCAGTACCCTAGCAAGTGATCCCAGACAGGTCCGGCGAAGCAGGTGCCGTTGCAGATGGATTCCTACATTTCTTGGAGTGGTAGATCTTGTGAACCATTGCGTTTTCGGAAGTGCCACATGGAAACCAGTCGATCTTTCTGATCCCTGTGAATTGTAGCAGTGACTTGTTGTCGTGAAAAGTAATTAGTAATGAAATGAAAGAATGTTTCGATTTGGTTTGCAAATTATTTTTCTTTTCAGTTGGTTTTTGTGAATACATAATTTTTTGGACATGAACTGAAGCAAAATTACAAAATGGCTGTATTAGTCCTACATGCTAATTGGCCGGATGGTAGGCTGTTGAATTCTCAAAGCGCAGAAGAACAAATTGAAAGCTTGTGAGACTCCTACCATAGTCTAAACCTCTCGATATGGATATGTAGAAAAGTCAAGTTTATCCAACGTCACCATGGATTCTTGTCAACGGACAATGGCACTATGGAAGACACCAACTACCAACACTGCGGAAAGGTAAAGGGTTAATTGAATCCACGATATTATAAATTTGCTTCTTTTAAAAAATAGATTACTATTTGACTAATTGAAAAAATGTTCTATTCGAGATATGTCATAGCGTATCCCTTCGGTGTATTTAGAAAATTTTTTGAACCAAATTACCCTCGACACTTCCAACAATTTTCTAGAGGGAGTGTGAACAGTATGGAGGGCAATATGGTCCAAAAAAATTTCTAAATGCACCGAATGGGTGACACCGTACACGGTGTCATATCTCGAATAGTTCAGAAATTGTAAATGTCTCATTTTAATTTCTTTACATGCTTTCCCATCTCAACTAATCAAAACAATTAATTTATCCCCCCCCAATTAATTAAGTTCTAACAAAAACAAAGCCTAAGTTTCTACATTTTGAGACAGTGGAAGAATAAATTTGCACATATTAGTAAATTAATGTGTGGCCTCCATTTCTTTAAATTTTGTACATATATATTGTTATTTAGACATAAGGTTTGCAAATATAATAAGCAAGTAGCATATATGTTATGATTGAGGATTTTAGGAATACTACCATACTGCCCGTACGTTGTAATGGGATAATATTATTAATATGTTATTAATATTTTTTTTACGTGTATCATCTTTTAGTTGCTACATATATTTTTTATTGATATGTAAATCTATTGGCCGAACTGTATTTTTCTTCTCCTAACAGGTAGAGTTAGTGGGAGTGATTGACATGCGAGATTCACGATTATTTTTCGAAAAGAAAGTGTAAATAAAAAGCAGGAAGTTGGTGGTGACACTGCCACCAGCCACCACAGCTAAAAATATTTATAGGAGTGTAGAAAATAAATAACAGTAAAATAAACTATACTATTAAAAAATTAAATCAAACTAAGATTATGATCTATATTCAAATTGAAAGCGTCCTAGTTTTAAAATGGAGGAAGAGACCAATAAGGCCAGCTAAAGCAATCGGGATAGCATGTGTCCTTAAATGGGTACCTGCAAATGTATATGATTTTGGAGGCGGAGTTGCCGTCGACCACCGCCGGCGGCAGCATCGAGAGCGGCATGTGCGTGCACATGAGCCTGGGAGGCGGCAGCTCCTCGAGGAGCGCGTCGCGGCCGGTGGAGAAGAGCCTCTCGAGGAGGGGCACGCAGTCGTGCGGGTTGAAGCGGCGGAGCGGGTAGCCGGGGCTCGCCGGCGGGCACGCGCGGCGCGCCATGGTGGCGAACGCGAGGGCCTTGAGCCACGTGGTCCCGGACTTGGGTAGGCTGGCGAGGAGGACGTCGCCAGCGCCGGCGCGGGGCACGAGGCGGCCGCCGCGGTGCATGGCGACCACGCCGTGCACCCAGGCCTCCAGCACCCAGCACCCCCGGTAGCGGCGCATCGGCTGGCCGTAGGAGACGCACGACGGCAGCGCGGAGACGACGGCGCCGTGCTCCGCCGGAGGGCGCACCGGGACGGCCCTGACGTCGACGGCGTCCATGAACGCCACGGGCGCCCCCGCGGCGGCAGCTCGCCCGTCGCGCTCCACCCCGGCTGCCTGCAGCTCCCCTTCCCTGTTATCTTCTGCCATTGCCTGAGGATTTAAAAAACACAGGGTGTAGGCTGTACGGATAATATATGCTGCGCACTCCATCATTTGGACGTGGGAAATGTCCGATTTATCCCTCCCTAATGATTGCTATTGTCCTCAAACTATTCCATCCATCCTAAAATATAAATATTTATATATTATTTAGGGGTTGTTTAGATGGGCTAAACTTTTTAGTCTCATATCACATCAGATATTTAGACACTAATTTGAAGTATTAAACATAGACTAATAAAAAAACTAATTTCATAAATAAGTGCTAATCCACTAGACGAATTTTTTAAGCCTAATTAATCCATAATTAGAGCATGTTTACTGTAGCATTACATAGGCTAATCATGAATTAATTAGGCTCATTAGATTTGTCTCGCAAATTAGTCCAAAATTATGCATGTGTTTTATTTATAGACTATGTTTACTATTTATAATAAGCGTCTAAACATTTGATAGGACAAGAGACTAAAAATAAGTCCCTTGTCCCAAACACCACTTAGTCCATCCGTCCTAAAATATAAATATTTTTATATTATTTAGTAGGAATTAAAGTTTAAAAGACTATTTGTGACCTTTAATAAATGAGCAGTGGATTGGGTGTGAGGATAGGTAGAATAATTTTGAGTGAAAAACAGTTGATGTAATAAGTAGTATTGTGAATAGTGATAGAAATGTTTATATTTTTGGTATAAAATTCTAATTCTAAGAATACTTATATTATGGGACGAGTAGAATATTAATTTAGTCGCTCCATTCCAAATGCGAGCAGTTCCATATAGGTTGAATGATATATAGGTATCGGCGTAATTGTTGATGTGAATCGTACCACCGTAGTACGAAAATAACGCTAGCACACATGAAGTCCTCGAAGATCTACTTAACTCTACTGTTGGCCGGTCTTATCATCGATAATAAAATGATTTAAACAATTTATATTGTCATCGAGTATAATCTATTTAGGCTTCATTATTCATAAATAACTCTTTATTAAAAACAATCTTGATAGGGTATTTTTCTTTTTTTTATTTTTAAAATTTGCAAGATATGATATTTTTTACTTTATATGTATAAAATTTGTATGTACAAAAAATTGTAATACTAAGTTTATATCTGTATTTTGTGTATATATAATATTTGTATCTATGTAGATTATAAATAAATAAATAAGTTTGTGTATAAAAAGTTTGTATGTATGTCTAAAGTTTATCTGTCTAAAACTTATATGTCAAAAATTTATGTGTATAAAATATGACTAGTGTGTGTATATTATATATATATGAAAGTTGAATGGCTGGGCGGCCCCTCCGGGTGGCCACGTCACCCGAATTTTTTCCCAGGTCGGATCTGCGGTGTGTGGCTGGATGTGCGGGGGTCGCCGCTCGCGCATGTGGACTATATATTATGCACGTATATACGCTGCGTATAAGCACGGAAAAGATCGCGCCTGGACGCCAGCGTACGTGTTGCGTGTACGTACGGAAACGATCCCCCGCGGGCCATCTCCAATAGGTATTTATAACATATCTATAAGATATACTATACAATTTTTTAATAGAAGAAAGATGAAAGCTATCACTTAATAGTCTCTTACACATATTTTAATGTCAAGTGAGAATATAGTATTTGTATTATAAGCTATTTACTAAGAGTTAGATCATTAAAAAAATTATATTTTAGAATGTTTATACATAGCATGCTATTGTTGGAGGTGACCTTGGACCCACCCGGGTATTATGGACTTTGAGGGAAGGACGGTGGTATGGTGAGCTTTGTAGATGGGACTTCTCAGAAGTAGGGAGGTTGAGTAGACTTGGCTCGTCGGCATTGGCCCGAAGGGTAGAGAGAGTTACAATAGACTTTTGAGGAGGAGGGTGGCAGCTAGGTGGGCTTTTAGCCCGAAGGTCAAAGAGGAAGTAGTATAAAGTTGTTATAAACATTGGTAGGAAAAATGGTGTTGGCTGATGGGTTTCAGCCCAAGTAGGTAGGGGCGGTGTTTTAGACTTTTAAGGGATGGATGGCCCACAGAATTTATCGTTTCCTCGAAAAGACCTAGAATTTTTGAATTTTGAATTTTATTTATTAAATAATTTACAAATTTAATTTGTATTTCAAAAAACCACAAAACTAACCTCCTGTCACCCTCTAGTTGGGCGGAAAGGTGACATGCCAAACGGCCACTCGGCCGCGAGAGACGGTTGGGAATTTTCCATTTAGCAGGGCGGTAAGGGGCAAACTGTAAAAATGTCATGCCAGAAATTTTTGATTAAACCAGGAATTTTTCGATTAGACTGCGGTTTGATATACAGTGACCACTGAGCCAAGATAGTACTTATGATTAAATAGTTAAATACATTATACATATTTGTATCAAACTGCGGTTTAATCGAAAAATTCTTGGTTTAATTAAAAAATTCTCGGGTGATACGGTGAATTTTCCATTTAGCCTCTTGTCAGGCTAAATGAAAAAAAATTTCTGTGCCACCGTCGCCGATCCTCCCTAGCAGCCGAGTAGCCGTTTGCCACGTCACCTTTCTGTCCTTCTAGAGGGCGGCAAGAGGTTAGTTTTGTGATTTTTTTAATAAAAAATTAAATTTGCAAATTATTTAATAAATAAAATTCAAAAGACCTAAGGCTGAGATTTTTCGGTACATAAACCTAGACACGGAGGAAAACCAAATCTATTTCGAGAATTAAAATGGATTTTTCGGCGGGACATTACACCATCGCACGTACGGCCGCAGCGTCGCGCCGGGGTTCCAGCTACCTTGGGCCATCCTCGCGGCCACGAAGAAGCTACACCTCAGCTAGGAGGATGAGATCGACCGCGCGTGTCCCTTCCCCGCTGCCGCCATCGCCGGTTCCGTCGACCTGGTGAGCCGCAGTTCGATTGCTTGCATCCATGGCATCCTTTAGAATCTTAACAACATCACCTGAATGCATGTTCGTTCACCAAGAGGAGGGAAGCCGCCGCCTTCATGCCCATGTCTCTACCACCTCCACCGCCACCGCCTGGACACCTCCACACGCACGCCACTGCATCGTGCAGATATGATTCGAGTCGTTGGAACCGCACCTCGCACTATGCATCCCGAATGGCTCCACCGCTTGTGCTCGCCGCCGGCGAACCGCGGCCCACCTCCGGCGACCAAGCCACCCTGAATGGATTCCTCTAGTTCTCCTCGTTATTTTTCCTTTTGGCCGCTCCTGCATCCGAGTCGTCTACCGTCGAGAGTAATCTCTGCGTGAGCTTCATCTGCTTCTCGCTCACTGCCAGCCGGGACCAACCTGTAAGAAATATCGAGAATAGAAAAACGCGAGAAAAGGAATACATTGATTTTCTGTATAACTGAAAAGTTGTACTCACTCTGGTTTTTTTTTTACGCCGTTGACTTTTTATTTATGTTTGACCATTCGTCTTATTCAAAAATTTTGTCCAAATATACAAAATTATAAATCATACTTAAAGTTAATTTAGTAATAAATCAAATTATAATAAAATAGTCAATAATTATATAATTTTTTAATAAGACGAAAGGTCAAACGTAAATGAAAAGATCAACGGCGTAAAAAAAAAAGATGAAGTATATCCATAGGGACGTCGACTCACAATAAATGAATAATTAAGTCGAAAACTTGAGACCGAGAGAGCAGGATCCATCATCCACAGCAATGAAACTAACCAATTGAGCCAGGGGCAATTTGATTTATGTTTTTAATAGTTTCCGTACTATCATATAAAAAAGATAATATTTTAATACGACGGATTGGAGTAACGTTGTTCCGCAAAGCGACCTAATAACTAACATAGGGAATCGCCTACTAAATACAATATATAAGAGGACTTCTTGTTTACCAAAAAAGTGGAGCAAGGATTGGTTTCCTTTAGGATGTCTTTGATTGTAGGGATGAGGTGGGTTAGAGCCAGTCCACTCTGACCCCCTTTTGGTTGGTGGATAGGTTGGATCAAAAAAGAAATATTTCTCTTAAATCCGGGTCCAATTAATCCCACCAAAATGGTGGGACGGATCCATCCCATGACGATTCTACGATGCTAGAATTTTATATTGTTTGTTGATGTATTATTTGATGTTGTTTGACCAGTGAATTTATTTATGATGAAACACATTGCTTGTACATATGTGTTCATTTTATTTTATTAAATTTATTAAAATATTTTAAATGTAAACTATACATTTAATTGTTTTAGATTATTCATATATTAATCCTAGTATTCAATATATCATTTTGAATATGAGAGGTTACCTCACTAACTCATGGTGGAGAGGTAATCCCATCCAACCATCCTACATTCACCCCTCAAACCAAACAAGTGATGGGTTTCACTCCATCCCATCTTATCGCTCCAACCAAACAAAAATCAGGGTTCAACACATCTTTTAATGCCAGAATATGAAAATAACCGTTGGAGGATCAATTGAGAACAGTGACCAGATCGGACAAGAAAGAAAGGTAATCAGACTGAAAAAAAAGGTGGAAAACGACTCGGATTCAGCCGATAGAGTCTGAATCAGCTTGAAAAGGGAGTCTAATTGGTATAAAAGCATGCAAATAGATTCGGAAATAAACTAGAGTCCATGTAACTTTTTATTTGTAAATATTAGAGTTTGCTTAGGTTTTATCAATAATTAGAGTTCGTATGTAATAGATTAGTTATTAGATACGGATCCATATCCGATTAATTAGTTGATTCTCGGGGTATAAATAAAGTACTTCGTAGCTTTGTAAAACCATCTACATCATAATATATAGATCAATTATTCTCGGCGCATCGCCACCCTCTTCATCGAGGTTTCAACCCCAGCGGAACTTGGCACCTGACGCGGGGCTGCATTGTCTCGATCTCTAGCGTAGTGGTAAGTCATACGTTCCACCGGCCACGGTAATCGCATTGACTAGATTGGAACTATCTCAGTTTGGTCCGATCTTCTAATTTGGTTACACGATTGCTAGTTATCGTATCAGTTTCAGCTTGAGTTACTCTTGTATCTTGGGTTGATCTGATCGACCATTTTGGGTAATTTTTGTCGATTTGATATTTGCTTTGATGTTTGGCATATTCAATCTCATACTGTTTCGGTTCGGCCCGATCTATTAGATTACATCTATCAAATAGTTTATATCATATTGATATATCTCGCTCACTGTTTTATCGGAGTACCAGGCGGTAAGTTATCTATCACCGGCTCATTGGCTTGATAGCGATCTAGATCATAATCTTTGAACTCTCGGTTTGATCCGATCTATGATTATTCTTACCAATCTGGACTATATATTTTATATTGGTCATTTGTCAGCCATTTATAGCTGATGATCTTTATCTATCTACATGCTTATCATATTTACATCAATACTGTATTATTTTTATAACAATCAGCTAGATTTATTTAGATCGGTAATTATTTTGTGTTGCATCGGCCTAAGAGGATCACATCATCACATGCAAATTAGTTTTAGCCAATCGCAGCAAAGTACTCATTGTTTATTTATTTATGATTCAAATATATTTGTATCAGATTCTCAGCCGATCTAAGCTTTCAACAGCCGATCGATCAACCTATCGGCTAAATATTGCTACATCAACATCCGATCGGCTAGATTTTTAGCTACCTATCGGCTCGATAGCCGATCGGCTTGTTTTACTGTTTATCTTGTTAGTTGCAGGATCAAACTGACTGGCACACCCACGCATTCTAAGAATTTATGTCCTGCACTGGAGCGTTCTAAGAAATGACTCTCAGGCCTTTGTGTAAGACACGTCATCGAATCAAATTTTGACGTCAGCAACATCTCTCTGGGCAAACAAAAAATAAAACTAACTCATCCTCCAAAATAGGGATGGATCCAACCTATCCCACCTAGTATACGAATCAAATACATACATCCGTAGATGTCATAATCTTCAAGTTTTATACTCTGTTTGCATCCCACCCCATAAGTTGACCATCAATCCTATTATCGTTTCTTTTGATAATATCACTCCTATGGCCAACCCCTAGGCCGCATTGATACGAGTGCATCGAACTATTAATTAAGAACTTGATGAATTACACCTTTGGTGCCTTCCTCGTTGGGCACCTAACTCCTCAGGTTCTCTGAGAAGAAACGCCATCCTATTCCTCTTCCTCAGTGATGGAGAACTGTTGCTCCATGAACATGAATTGTGCAAGCTTCATAAGAACATGTACAAGGTTATAAACCGGTTGTAAATATATTTGAATAAGATAAGAGAGGAGATATAAAAGTAGTGGGCTATAGATTTATAAATAGTTATAGCACGGACTTCAAGACACAATATATCTATAATAGACGGAACATGGTAGTATATGTTTTGTAGATAACTATTGTATAAGCTGGCTATTAGATTGGCTATAGATGAATTAGAGTCTATAGTTAGCTATACTATTAAACTTGCTCTAAATATGTTCGTTGGGTCTCGGTACACCTCCTCGTATTTTAGAAAGATCATCCTGCTTAGATTTGTTTTGCTCGTCATCCAGTACGCAAGCATGTGATCCCAGATAGATATCTAGCGAAGCATGTGCCATCATACATAGACTCACCATTTTGATATGTGCTTCTAACGCATTGCGCTTGCCACAAGTGCCAAATAGAGACCAATATATCCTTTAGATCCGTGGTTATACGTGAAAGATGGTTTTGGCTTTTGGTTTGCAGAATTCCATCCTCATCATTTCGTTTCTATTTATGCTTATAAGTTAATATTTAAATTTTTAACCTTAAATTTAGAGTTGATTCTAAATTTTGGAGTTTTTTCACCGAAGTTTATTTTTCAGTCTTGTCTTTTAAATCGCTAAGGATGTATATAAAATTTTTATTAACAAATTAGACTGCTAACAATCACCCCCTTTATCTTATGTACTCACAACTGATGTAATATGTTCAAAATTTAAAATCTAAAAATAAGCCGTGTTATAATTATGAAGTTGTATATTGGAATTGCTTATCGTCTTTTTTAGGCTTGGTTCGAGTTTTTGCGCTTTGGTGCTTGAAATAAATTATTTTAAATGTAACAGTCCACTCATAAGACAAATAAATTAAACTTCTTCAAATTCAAATAATTAACCCAAGCACCTCTCTTCTTTTGTCTTGGTGCGCTTTTGGATTTTCCGTGCATTCATAACTCCATTTGCATGCATAATATAAATTTTGAAAATGGTGTGCTATCTCAGATCAAAATAAAATTCTAGGAAAATTCACATGAATACTAGATTAAACAAATAGCTCACAGTAAAAATCTACTGATTAGCACTTAAATTGATGTCCCATTTAATTCGATCGAACTTTTTGAAAGCTGGAATAAAACATTAAAACTACAACGTTAACCAAATTCTTCTAAATTTTGACGTAATCAAACCATAACTCCTCTGACTGCGTAACCTTGCCCCAACCACTTTTCATGAACCCCTTTGCTCACAATATTTTTCCAATTTTGTTACTCCATAGAATTTGGGGAATTCCAAATGTCAAAGTAGCTAACCATTTTCAATTGGGCAATCAAAAATTGCACCTCAACTCTTGCTAGAGATATATATGCTACTCGAGTTTGAAGTATGATTTATTACTCCTATTCTAATCATGTGATTTTAGTGGACTGCTATAAGAACATGACCAATTTATCATGACATAACAAGTGGTATCAGAGCATTGGAGTTGTTTCGTCAAAATATTAGGCAAGATTGCGTCTGCATGCACAAGGGTGATCCTACTATCAAGATCAAATTTTCATTGTTTTTTGCTATGAGCACACGGTCATGGTACCAACAATTTTTTTCTCCTATCATTTTTTTATATGCATTTTTTCTCCAACGTGGCATCCATCATTAGACATAGAGAATTGAGAAGTTCAAGGCCAAGAAGTATGAGCATACGGCAGGTTCAGTCGAGAGTTTTCTTATTCAAGCTGATGTTCGCAAGGTCAAAAAAAACAATTTATTAAGAGGAGATTTTGATTATTTCTATTTATCACTTTGATCAATTTATTTTGGGTGAATTGACATCCACCCAAACAAACATACCAATAGATCTGCATGCTTTGTTTCGTAGATCTGCTAGGTTTCACCAATATATACTAGCATCTTCGGGATATAATGGGGACTTTGGACTTTATGCCATCTTCCTCGATGGCGAGTTCCCAAATGTCATCCTTTCAAATAACTTCACTATTTTGTCACTGGACCCAACGGAATTGTGTATTCTATGCCATTTGCTACCATTTTGATGCCGCATCAGCTGTGCGCGCGACATCCCGATGACGAAATCTCCATCTTACCCCTAGCGCGTGTCGAGAAAAAGCGAGCAACGGTGGCTCCCAGTTTTTCCCATATTTATAATATAAGTTAAATATCATGTACTTATAAGACAAATTAAATATTTTTAGGCATATGAGATTTTTTTAGTTTAATGTTGCACGATATCCTCATAGGCATCGGACAACATCAACGCCGATTAAAAAAACCTAATTCTTTCCCTTTCCTTGTCTGATTCAAAAAAATATTATCTTTTATTTTTTTTTTTATCTCTTATTTTCATTCGACTACCCGATAAAAAAACCGATCATTATCTTTTCTTTTTTTATTCAAATTCATGTTTTTTATCCAAAAGATCATGTTTTTCTCTAAAAAAACCTCCAGTATGATCCACATTAAAAAAATCCAATCTGATCTTTTTTTTATTACTATAAATCGGATCTGCTCGATTAATTTTTTACCGAGCGATTGGTTGATCAAATTGTCCGATCAAATTTGTCAGCACGTGTACTTATAGACCTGTCCGATCAATTTGATCTTTTCTCGTTTTGATGAAATTGTCCGATTGATTTGTGCTTGCTAGAAAAAAACATTAGCCTCTATTCTATGATTGTTTGTTGAAAAAATATCTGCATCTATTCTGTGATGATCTGAAATTATTATATTTATATATTTGCTATGTCAATTTTTCATGGTTTGGGCTAGCCTATTGTTTGTTTTGGCCGTTCAATTTGGAGTGAGCTACCAGAGGTAGCAATGTCATTTGATTGGTTGGTGCCAAGTCACCTAGGTGAGGTGCTCTGATTTGGCATCAAAATAGTAGTAGAATGGCATATAATCCACGATTGTATAATGCTAGTGGCAAATTAGCGAAGTAATTTAGGAGGATGGCATTTGGGAACTCGCCATCGAGGAAGATGGCATAAAGTCCAAAGTCCCGATATAATGACATGATGAGTTTAAAGTATAATCCATTGCTCCTATTTTGATCATGTGATTTTAGTGGGACTGCTATAAGAATATGACCAATTTATCATAAGGTTTATCAGAAGATTTAAGTACTTTGCTTTTGTTCGCATCTCTGTTGGTTTCCATCAATTTATACCAACAAATTTAGGATTTTATTCACATTATGAGTTTGAAGTATGGCTCATTATTCCTGTTCAAAACAAGATAGATTCACACTGTCCTCACTCCTCAAGATTGGTTCGTGTTTAGTATACATCAAAAAGATTATATGTCACATTGTGATTTTACTACATGAAGTTTTTGGTGATTGATGATTTTTATACTGCAAGGGAATTCTTCTCAATATGAACATTGTTAGAGATATGATATGAATTATAATTTGCAATGTATTTAGATTACGTTAGTTTCCTAATATGACTCCTAGTCTTTTTTCTTTAAGTCTAATAGAGTTTACTAATAAAACTTAGTCTTTTTCTATTATGATTCTCATATTTCTCCTTTATATATCTCTTTTAAGCTACACACAAAAGGTGTGATGACCTATTGTATCTCTTGCGATGTAATCATCTCCTCGCGATGGTTATTACCGGTTGACGCCCATGGTTTTTTTCTACAGGATTTTCATATTAAATCTGTCTTCAGTGTCTATTTTCATACCAACTCTATATGCTAAAATAGATGTGGATATTTCCTCCAAATTCATAATTTTGTAGTACGTGATATAGTCAAATAGATGGTATTTTAATTAAAATATATAGATTAGTTTGAAGGTGCATTTTGCATCATTTTGTTATTGTGTCTTATTTCCTTTCATTCTTTACGTTCATGTACATTCTTGTGCTAAGAGCCCAGTTTTAGCCCACATGCATGTGAATTCTGATTCTTCTTAGCCTAAAGGGCCCATCCCGTCCAAAAATTACCGAAGGCAGTGAAAAGGAAAATGAAGAAATAATTATGGGCATTCGCCAATAGGTCGATGGACCAGTGGACCACCACTGGACCTACCAGATGCTGGCAGAAGCAGAACCGCCAGCATTAGAAGTAACGTTGGCACGCACAAAATACTGTCAAGTACTCCTATGGGTAAAATCAAAGCTTGCATAACGCTATATGCTTAGCCATATTTGGGGGACACACCAATTGAAATTAATGGATCATATTTAGTTATTTCAACCATGGGCTGATTTTAAAACTTGTACATACGGGATTACCTGGGTTTATTGCTGAAAACCCAAAACTGAAAAAAGATGTATATTCGAGCGGGATGGCAAGGGGTGTAAATGTTGTAAGTCATCCGCTTGGATTACCCAATAACATGCCTAAAACCATTCCCAGCAACTCACCAAATTTAATCATCCATATTATTATTCAAAGTTTCAAACGACCATCAAAATTAGTTTCTCTTCATATGAGTTATCACTCTAACATAACATTTATATTACATTCTTCATGTATATTTATTAACATTTTGCAATCATCTCCTCTTATATTGTTCATGTTCTTTTCTCCTAAGATTGGATGTTAAAGATACAGAGAGATACAAAAGAAACTCCAAATATATAGTTTTTCTTTCTAATATGGATGATATAGATGTGTTATTTTTTAGGTATGTGCTAAAGCAACTTTTTGTCCACATACTCTATTTTTGGGATAAAAGATAGGATAATAATAGCCCCTAAAGTATTTGTTGGAAATACTCTGAGCCAACCCGGCCTGATAAATTTGAGTCGGACTTAGATCAGGTCAATGAACTGGGCTGCCCATGAATAATATTTATATGCAACTTTAGATACCCCATGCAACGTAGTGTCATCATACTCTATTTTCGTGATGAAGAACGAGATAAAATATTTGCATACTCTATTCTATATAAAGGATGAAATGAAGTATCGTCTACTCTATCTTCTGAACGAAGGATGGGATAAGTATCCGACGAGAATACATTAAGCCAGCCTAGCCTCGTAAATTTGAGTTGGCCTTAGGTCAGGTCAATGGACAGAGCTGCACATGAATAATACTTATATACAACTTTAGATACCCCATGCAACGTAGGATCATGGTGCTAGTCATAACAAAACCCCGTTACAATGCATGCTAGTATAATGTAAAAATAATAATGACCAAACACATGAATTCAAACATTTCTTCAGTCTGCAAATTAAACGACAAATAGAAAATAACTGGCCTCACTCTTTACTCCTTCAAGCATCACAAAAACCAGGGAATAAATTCCGAAATATATTATTAACCATATTACCCGTTCCATAGTGTAAGATATTTGATTTTTTTGGTTACAACGTTTGACTATTCTTCTTATTCAAAAATTTAGTATAAATATAAAAATGACAAATCGTGCTTAAAGTTCTTTTGATAATAAAGTAAGTCACCAGCAAAATAAATAATATTTCCATAATTTTTGAATAAGAAATGGTCAAACATTGTAATCAAAAGAGTTAAACATGTTACGTTATAAAACAGAAGGAGTATTAAACAAAGGGAAGCTAAGACGCAGTTGCCTGTACCTCAGAGCACACGGTGCGTACACATGCTATGCTTGGCAGGACCGGAAGCACCGCCGGCTCCATGGACAAAAATGATGCCGACACCTCTCATGTGCCTAGGAATTTGCAAAGCCAGGAAGGAAAACTGATGAAATAAAAATGCCTTTTACTAATCCAAATCACAGCAGCATGAATCGATGCGATCTCAAGCGCTTGCCCGTCTGATCTCACACCTATAAAAAAAACAGTCGCCATTAATTACATAAGGTAGCAGACACTAGAAATACGTACATCGATATCTTACGGCCCATCTGCCATGTTAACTTGGTTAAATACTGCAGGCCCTGCAAAGCTTCACGGTCTTCTACACAGACAGAAAGGTAGTTTAAATAAAATGGCGTGCTGATTGTAAGCGGAGTCAACGCAGGACATGTAAGAATGACAATCTGGCAAGTGAAAAATACTGGCGATCCGGCATACTCCTCCGAATTCCAGAAGACGGCATGAAGAAATGCTTGATCGTGAACAAAATGCAGAGATATATGCAGTTTTTGTCAGAGATTGTGGAAACACATGAAAAGAATGGTTAAATTGGAGGGCTCGCTCACCAGCTGCTTGATGTAACTTCAGCGATATAATCTGTTTGAACAATCAAGCCCCAGCAGTAGTTAATTTCATACTTCCTCATCATAACCACCCTGGAGCAAAAAAAAACGTACATGAGAATTATATTTATTTAGATAAAAGACATAATTTAAATACAGATAAAAAATAGATTAATTCAAACATGGATTGTCCTTGAGGATGCAGTAAGCACATAGACTTCTCAACAAACAAAGAGGAAACATCAGATTTAGCACACACAAAAAGTGCTGTTTTGACATTTTCATGATCATTTAAAACAAAATTCCAGCTGACTTTCTCCCAAGATAACATTTGAGCTTATAGAAGTACGGATATGTGATGAACTTATACTGAGATGTACTGTTTTAAATTTGCAGATTGTTTATGCCGCAAGTTCTTGGG
This sequence comes from Oryza brachyantha, assembly GCF_000231095.2. NCBI lineage: Eukaryota > Viridiplantae > Streptophyta > Magnoliopsida > Poales > Poaceae > Oryza > Oryza brachyantha. The sequence goes on from NC_023170.2 coordinate 4,716,882, forward strand.
CTTTGTTCCCAACTTCCCATGGGTATCCATGAAAAATATATATATGTGAATGGACAGCTGCACATAGGGCTTAGTCAGAAGTCAGAAGCTTGGAGGCCTCAATTTACTGGTTGGAATTTCGGTTTGCAATACCTCGTAATCCACAGCTGACTTACCCTTTTTGACTTGTAGATCATTTTGTCTATGGAAGAGCGCCTCACCATATCACTTGCATCAGTAGGGTTTCTAGACTGGAGAGTGTCGGTCTACACAGAAAAAAAATATATTAGATCAATCAAATTCCTAAGAGGAACAAGCAACATCAATTGGAGCTCATAAACCTGACAATAATGAGGGGCTGAGTTCAACTAGAACAAATCATTGGTAAACTATGAGTGCATTAGTATTTGTACATTCTCTCACAAAGGCATCAAGGCATCGATTGGAGACAACCTGTAATTGCATATCATTTTTGTGTGCTTCTAGCCTACCACTATCTGGAAGATATCATATATAAGAAACCAGAAAGCAAAATTATAGATGCTTTATAGAACTCATAATTATTTCTTCTAGTGGATCTAGCAATTAGTAGCTCAATGCAGATTGCACCGCAATGGCCAAAGGGATCCTAAGAAGCCTCTTGTCATCATAAGCCATGATAATATATGGTATACCCATAACAATATAACATTAACCTTCAACTTGCTTGAGAATAACCTTAGATTGTCAGAAGACACCGTGGGATGGCTCGCAGATTTGGTGCCAAGGTAGAACCCTAGAACCAGTTAGTCAACTTGATTACCGTTCTGGCTTTAATTGAAGTCATTTTCATCGATATTTTTTTACACCACTTATTCAGCAGCCAGACGATTCCCTCCAGTGTCTTACATCTTCCAAGAATCAAAGTCACTGGCAAGCTAGATCTTCTAAATTTGTTTAGACGTGCTCGCACAACCAAGTCTCCCTTCACCTCAGTCTATAAAGTGCACACCATTTGAGACACAGCACACCCACGCAGTGTGCTCATTCTCCAACACCACCAAAAGCCATGGGGCAGACTAGGGTTCACCTCCTAGCCTCCCTGGGGGCTTTCTACCTCATCCTAGCTATTTCCATGGTCACTGCCGACCTCACCAATGACCTCGACATACTGTGGGGGAACTCAAAGGTGTTCTACGACAGCAGTGGCAAACGGACTATCTCGCTGTCTCTTGACCGCTGGACAACCTCCGCGTTCCAATCAAAGAGCACATACCTCTACGGTAGGATCGACGTGGACATCAAACTCGTTGCTGGAAACTCAGCTGGAACCGTGACTACTCTTTATGTAAGTGAGAAGGGAATGAATAAATTTCTACTCCTAGATTAGCAGTGGTGTCACTTGCAGATCCTTTAAACTAACCATTCACTTGTGTTGAAATCTGGGAACAGATGATAACAGAAGGGCTGTGGCAGTTTCATGATGAGATTGACCTCGAGTTCTTGGGGAACATCACTGGCGAGCCCTACACCCTGCACACCAACCTGTATGCCAGAGGGAAAGGTGGCAGAGAGAAGCAATACAAGCTCTGGTTTGATCCCACCGCAGACTTCCACACCTACACCATCATCTGGAACCAAAGAAGTATCCTGTAAGCTCTGCCGTATTATCCATTTTACTTAATGCGAAAAACTAATGCCAATCTCAGTTTCACAATGCTTTAATAATCAATGGTACATGGCAAACCAATTTTAGAAAGAACAAAGAACTCAGTATCAGGAAAATTATCTTATGAAACTCACTTATTTGAGAAACACAAACACTAACAATAAGAATGCTGTTGAGTTGCAGAATCCTCGTCGACGACAAGCTGATACGGCAGATCAAGAACAATTTAATGTACGGTGTCCCCTACCCAAACTATCAGCCAATGAGGGTGTATGGCAGCATCTGGAATGCCGATGACTGGGCAACAATGGGAGGGCGGGTCAAGACCGACTGGTCTCAGGCGCCATTCACGGCATACTTCCAGAACTACAGGGCTATCGCTTGCCCCCCACAACAGAGCTCCCCACTCTGCGCCCAGAGCTTCGGAAATTGGTTCAACCAGGAGCTAGATGAGACACGGAAACAGCAGCTGCAGGAGGTGGATACCAACTACAAGATATATGATTACTGCACTGACACCAAGAGGTTCAAAGATAGTCTCCCCAAAGAGTGTACGTTAAATTAGAAATAATCGACTAGCAGATAGCCAGATAGAAAGGGTGGGAGGTGTATTGGATGATTCAGTTCATTCTTTCAGAGTATGAACAGTATAACAAATGTATTGTCCACTCATTTAAAAAAATGAAATCTTCCATTTTACTAGAAGTTCTAAGGGAAGCACCCTACTTTAAAAGGAAATAAAATGTTGGCCCTACAATTGTACATATAGCAAGTGAGATATGTCAACAACTTTGTGCAGTGAGCTAAATATGTAGAAACTTTCTAGTCAGGCTAGTGTTAAATATGTGTAGCCTAAGTGATGCATTTGCAAATAGTTCCAATTAAATGCGTCAATCCATAGATGTCCCCCTATCAAAAAAGAAAATAAATAGATGTCCATATACAATAAAAACATTTATGTCATTTGAAAACAAGCTATGAAGGATGTTGCATGAACAACATGGTATAAAATCATGTGTTTGTATCACTAAATATTATGCTTGTTTACTTACATACCTCACAGGTAAACTGGTAAGATCAACCTGGAAACATGGCATTTTTCAGTTACACCCCTTGTTTGCAGTGCTTCAAAGTATCACCACCAAATATATTGAGTCGGTCTGCAAAACACATCATTCCTCATTATTAGCAGAAGTAGGGTACTTTACATAACTTGGTATCCAGAAAAAATGTTTAAACCTTGCCCCTGTTCTCTCCTAATATGGCTTGTTATCAACACTGCAAAAAAATGATACTGTCTAACCATGAAGGTTACCATTTTCTCGATGTAGAGAATGAACGTAGCAGTAAAGGTTTCAAGTTTAAAGAGCAGGTATTTATAAGTAAAAAATTCACAATATTCATATCATTTCTGGAAGCAAAAATGAGTGCCACAATTAGATCCTGCTGAGCTATAGAGCTCCATCTCTAATTCCAGAAATAAAGGTGTGGCTAAAAATCCTGCTGAGCTATACGGCTGGTTGAGGATGAGTACCCGAAGCGTCCTAAGAAAAGGTAAGCTCTGCACCACTAAATATATCCCGAGTTATTGGATAATTTTATCTGTTGTCCTGCCAACTCTCTATACCACAATGTATATAGGTAGTAACCCTGGGCAATATGGTACTGCCAATGTCCTCTAAAAGAATATTTAAAAAACAAATAATTTTTGCATCCCCTAGTCCCCTACAGCTTTTTCTAATTTTGTCCACCTGCACAGGAACACCAACTGTGCCTTCAGCTGGCTCTGCATGTGTCTGAACGTTGTGGTAAATTACCTCTTCATAGTATCAACTGGCTCTGCATACAATTGTGGCTTCAGCTGAATCACAGCATCTCTGGACTCACTGAGTATGAAGTATGCTTCGGTAACAGAAGAATGGCCAAATGAGCAGATATCCTCCCACCAAATCTTTTACACTGGAGTCCATTGCAGCAGTGCCCAATTACCATAACTATTTACAGAGGAGAATGCTACCATCACCATTTTGTCCATCGACGATACCTGGTGGCAAACCTACTTATGATAAATAGATTAGCTAACATTTCACATTAGTGTGAGTAAAATAATTCCATCAATCCATCCCCAATGCCTTATTTACTGCTCAATAATTGGGCAATTGCAAATTTACCACTGGTTTGAATCGCTATTGCAAAATTGCCACTAAAAATTGCAAAAATGCCACTAGAACTTTTATTTGAATGTCATCCTTGTAAAATAGAAAAAAACAGTGGCAAACTTGAGCGTAGAGTTTCAGACCCACGTACTACTTATCTTGTTATTTCCATGTTTATTTTATATATTGCCACAAGTGTGGTGCTACATAAAATAAAGCATATAATTACATATTTGCAAATTCTTTGTAGTCTCAAACACAAGGTGGGTCTTGGCCTCTTGGGCCACATGTTAGTAAGATAATGAATGCATAACAAGGCTACTGTAAACTAAAATTTTTGTCATCTGAATTTCTTTGCATGCTCACAGAGTATGGACAGCCAACTGCATTGACCACTAAATCACATATCAAGTGAATAAACATTTGAGAAATTGAACATGACACCTAAAAGGTGTTAATCTGAACTAGAAAATACTGAGTCTCAATTTATGGGGAATAATTAACTTTTTACCACTCTTGCATTTGGTCCTAATAGATTTATCACTGGACCCACATGTCATAAACACATGAGGACCCACGTGTCATAGACAGCGAGTGACAAATCTGTTATCGTCCAATTCATGGTGGTTGTGCTATGATGCACTGTGTTTATTTTTCCCTTCACTAAAAGCTGCAGTAGAAATATAAATCTAATATGGTTGTAGTTTTGTTTATGAATCAAATGAAGACCAAACAAAACGTTTTATACAACTGTCATGACTCAAAAAATTCATACTTACATAATATAATAACATTATCACTTGCGACTTCGATTAAAACAAAAGGCAGTGTACCAAACACCAAAATGTCCAAAAGCAGTTGCACCAAACTCATGATACATCACAATGCCAAACAGAACCTGAGTCGAAGCAATCTCTATGTGACTCTCTAGAACATAAAATAAGAAAAGCACAGGCACCATTTATTAGGGACAAAGAACTAGTACTCTGTTGTTGCATATCTCAAAAACTACAGCTCACGATGACTGCACATCCATGCCAGTGTCACGCCCATCTACACAAACAAAGTTAAATAACTAGAAAAGACTTCCATTGTTACAAAGTCAACTAATACCTGTGTATCCAATAATACTATAGGAATTTTTACACAGTGGCATTCAAGTTTGTTATGTACAAACTAGCTTATATCCAGCAGTGCACTGACACAATGAACTTACAAATATGTCTGAAGTGTGGAATGCCCAGTGGGACTTCAGTGTAAATGACTAGATAGCATTGTGTTTACAGGTCATTTGCCTGTCTGACTTGCACATAATCTGATCTGTTTACCAAAGCTGAACATCACTTATTAAATATCTGTTTACATCTGAAGAAATTAATTCTTTATGAAAGTCATAGATCCACCAATCTAATCGACCACAAAATTATGTAGTTTGATCCCCTCATCACGAACATCCATGAAGAGGAAAATGGCTATTTAATGAAAACTAAACAGATCAATGCAGGACTGCAACAAAACTAGTAATCCTCCCGATGTCCTATAACTAGGTAATATTTTTTTCAAAAAAAAAAACGAAATAAATGTTTCATAATTGAGTTAAACTAGTACATTCACCTACAAGAACTGCACTTTGTGGTGACTAAAATCCTCTAGATCATAACCGAGCACGTATTTCATAGTGAGTTCAACTAGTAATTTCACCTAGGAGAACTGCACCGTACTGTGACTAAAACCCTCTAAACCATAAGGCTTCAACTTGCTTAAGGCCAGGTGAGTTCGTCAGAAGCCTGGCTCGCAAATTGGCCCGACGATAGAACCAGTTAGTCAACCTCAGACTTGATCATTCCTGCTCAAGCTTTGGTTCAACCCAATCCTATCAATTCTTTGTACCCACTTCTTCATGCCAGCCAATTAGGTCCAGTTCATACACCTTCCAAGAATCTAAGGCAATAAATACTACGTCAGACCTACCTAGATCTTGTTTAGACTTGGACACACTGGTTTCCACTTCACCTGAGTCTATATATAGTCTAAAACATTTCAACACAGCACACTCACAGTATGACCATTCACCTAGCATTAGTAGAATCCATGGGGCAGGCTAGGCCTCAGCTCCTAGCTTCCATGGCAGCTTTGTATTTCATCCTAGCCACCTCCCCAGTAATCAGTGACATGACAGACAGCCTTGACATGCTGTGGGGAAATACACAGGTGCTCTACGACAGCACTGGCCACCAAATTGTATCACTGTCCCTCGACCACTGGACCACTTCTGCGTTCCGTTCGAAGACAAAGTATCTCTTTGCGAGGATTGACATGGACATCAAGCTCGTTGCCAAGGACTCAGCTGGCACTGTCACCACATTATATGTAAGTAGTAATAAGCAAGAACTGAACTGACTGCCATATATGTATTTGTGATCTTTAGATTAACCATTCCTTTTGTGCCACAACTTGAGAATAGATGATAACAGAGGGGCTGTGGGACATCCATGATGAGATTGATCTTGAGTTCTTGGGAAACACTACTGGTGAACCCTACACCTTGCACACTAACATCTACGCCAGAGGGACAGGTGGCAGAGAAAAGCAGTACCAGCTTTGGTTTGATCCTACAGAAGACTTCCATACATATACCATCATCTGGAACCCACAGATGATCTTGTAAGTTACATGTCTTGTTAAAGTCATTCGTTCCCATATACGCAGCACTAAATCTCATTTGGGTAGTGCTCTGTTCTATATGTAAGCACCTGTGGAAAAGATTTGCTGAATCTAGGAAGGCACTTTCTTTATTATATTTGAGAGTCAAGCCTAAATTAATTTGTTTGCTGTGCCATTGCAGAATACTTGTTGATGGCAGACCAATTCGGCAGATGAAGAACCAGCTAAGGAATGATATTCCCTTCCCACTATATCAACCAATGAGGCTGTACGCCAGCATCTGGAATGCTGATGACTGGGCGACACAGGGTGGGAGTATCAAAACCGACTGGTCCCAAGCACCATTTACCGCATTCTTCCGGAACTACCAAGCCAACGCCTGCGTCCCACACAAAACTGCTTGGATTTGCAGTCAAGGGTCTAGTGACAACAGTTGGTTTACCCAGGATTTGGATGAGGAAGGGAAGCAGAAACTGAAAGATGTGGATGATAAGTACAAGATCTATGACTACTGCACTGATTCAAGGAGGTATCCTAATGGGTATCCCCCAGAATGTGGGTCCCAGTAGTAGTGTCATTTAGCTGATAGAAAGAGTAACTGTGTTTCTTTTTTTCCTTTTCTTTGCAAGCCAGAACATTAAAAATATTGCTTTCATTGCATTTATTTGAGAAAAAAAAAAGTAGAATCAGAACCTCAAACCAATATGTTGGTGACAGATATAAAAGATATTACATAGGAAGAAAAGATGATAGAGATTAACAAATTTAGCATCTACCGGTGCTAATGAAAAGTCAGATAATCCATTTGTGCAGAAATTACTTAAATGGAAAAAATATAAGTCAGCAAGCCTATTTAATAGTAGTAAATATATGCTTAGCATGTCTTCTGTACTAAGATATGAAGAATGACACTAAAATGGAAGAAATCTAAGTCAATTGTGTTGTGCTCATATCAGCAAAAAAATTACAATCATTCAGTTGTAAGTTTGCACTTAAGAGAAAAAAAAAAGGAGTTCAGCATACCGTCTTTTCACCAGTAAGATGCAGCACTGGAAACAGCTTTTCATCCAAGATTTCTCTTTCCTATGCAGAATAACACCAGGGGAAGGATGCATACAGGCCTTGAAAGCACGTAATCCCAGGCACTGCAATACAAAATATAGGCAATACATTTATACATCTGAGGCCAACCACTCCACCATCCAGTTTAAACCAAAAGATACTTGCTCAGGAATATAGTGTCTTCATTACTCCCTCATTTTATTTCCAGTTCAACATTAGAAATCACAGAAAATATTAATATTTACTATGAGCATTTGAATTCAATTAGACTGTTGCAAACAAATCTGGTTAACTACTTGAATGAAGATATAAGACCAAATGAAAAGGTATTTGAAACAAGATGCATCTTGTATATCATCACATTTCATCTAATCTATTAGCATATATCATCAATTGACTCCATGGATCATCATGCCTATCCATAATCACATAGACCTCAATGCAAAAAAAAAAAAAAAAAAAAAAAAAAAGAAAGAAGACAAAACAGGCCAAGATGTTCAGAAGCATCATGGTGTCGATGGCATTGTAGCTGCAACAGAACTAAGTTTGTGTGGTGAAATTTGTCGTGGTTAGGAAAATACTAGTACATGCATTTTACAGGATTATAGAATCAAGTTACAACTTATGAGAAATCAATGACCATTACTGCATAACCTTATCAATCAATGGTATGCCACACCAAATAGTATTACAAAATCACACACACACACACGCACACGCACGCATATCATAGACCAGGTGTGGTTAACGCAGACTGTAACACATCTTCCAGGTACTTCTCTGCAGCTGCATACTGCCTCTTTTTGTCCTCTATAGCAAGAGCAGCTAGAGCTTTGTCCTGATGACAGTCATAAAATATACACATGAAGTAAGTAAAGATTTATGTCTGAAGAAAAGGAACAAAATAGAAAACAAAAGGCATACTGGTGGCAAGTCCTGGTAGCTTCTCAATGTGTCCGCAATGGGTTTAGTCTTTCTCTCTAAATCCTTCTTATGCTCTGCCATTTCCATCAGCACACCATGATTGATCTCCGGTGTATATCCCACTCGGTTGAGCATCGCCTAAAAGATATAAAAGGAGAATAAATCTATAAGGTATAACTGTATATTGCCAAATCAAAAAACAGTGTGCTGCAGCAATGCAGCATAAATGCAAGCATGGACTGAGAAGGGCAATGGATAACTCTATATAGCCCAGGCCTTTAAGTCTTATAACAAGAATAATATCACATAAGCCCTTAAAATTGGAAGCTGCACATGTTTGTAATGTCAACATCATACCATGATGTAAGACTAGTCAACTCATCATAATATGATTAAGTTCATAACTAGCAAACTGTAACATAAAAGGAAATATGTGATGGAAAAGCGTATTGGTGAAAAGGCATGTTCAGACCAAATTCTATCATTGACTAGATGCACCAGCATTAAACAATTTCACAGTTACCCCCAAAACACATATACACATAGTTTTTGCCCTATCTTACAATCCGACCGAAGAAATGGCCACTGAATGCATAAAAATCGCAAATAAGCATCTGATCAAGAGCCTCAGCCTCTTCAGGTCAAGGTTCAGGAAATATGTGGACTGAAATGATTTCAAATTTGTAAAATTTAACTTGATATATCATGTCCTGCAGCATCGTGCTTTACTCACAAGCACAAGGACTAACAACTGACCATATACTTCTAACTTCTAACAGTTGACAGTTAGTAGCTAACAGGATAGGATGCTCTGGCAACAGAGACTGCTTTGTTTAGTGGTAGTTAGCCAAAACTATCAGGTCAAAAAAAGACTTGTTACACCACTTACAAAAGAAGAAAAACTAGTCACCTTATAATTGGAGACTTGGAGTATATATTGGCGTTCCTTTGAGTCCATCATAACTAACTTTGTCTGCCAATCCGTCATCTGTTCCACTTGTTGCTTCTCCACATCATTTTTGAATTTTTCCAGCATCCTTCAAATGTATGTTGTTCATTATATTTTCTCAAGACATCTAGGCAGTTTAGTAAATCTTCTAAAGTCTACTGAGAATAGAGCAGTTTTCCACTCACTTCTTGAGCTCAGTAAGCTTGGTAATGGCCTTCCTTGTGTAATCAAGAAGTGCCTTTGATTCCTTGTGCACCTTGTCCCTCTTCTCCTCCACCTCTGCTCTCCTCAGCGAAAGATCCGCACTAGCCACAACAAAGCTGAACAACCACCATTTCAAAGTAATCAGAGAACAACGAAAAACCAAAAGAAAATAACCACCCCAATCACTATCAAGAGAAACATTAGCATTCTCCACCATCAAGTCGTGGCTACTAAAACGAAGTTTCAGTCTAGATCAGCTGATCAGCACCAAACATGAATGTTGAACTAGCATGTGCTCCAGTCATTCCCTGTTCCTGCTATTTGGTCAACAAAACTAATGGCATTACCCGCGAGGACTATTTACTGAAATTGCAACTTCATCAGAGTTCACCCATGCCGACGACAAAACCACGTAACCTAAACGAATCGACTAATTCGAGGTTGAGATCTCCCACTGGAAATGCGAAGAGTAGGACAGATAGGCGTGTTCATTTGAGAATTACGCTCACCCAAGGGGGGCAAATCTGACTATCTGAGAACCCTAGCCCCCAGCAATTCACCTGCTCATCTCCGTGTCGCGGATGGCGAGGAGGTTCGCGACGGCGGCCACTGCACGAGCGGACACGGCCGCTGGCGGCGAGAGCGCGTCCCGCGCGAGCCCCGCCCGCTCCAGCGCCTCCCGCAGGCGCGCCGCCTCGGCGCGATACTCCGCGGCCTGCGCGCGCAGCCCCGCGGCCGCGATCCCCGCCGCGCGGGACCTCGCCTGCGACGCGGCCGCCAGCGCGCGGAGGTAGGAGACCCCGCGCGCCGTCGGCTCGGGCCCCAGCGAGAGCTCCGGGGGGGCCGCGCCGCTGACGCCGACGCCAACGCCGCCGCGGCCTCCCGGAGCCCCGCCTCCGCCTCCCCCACCCCCTCCGGCCTCCGCCGCGAGGGAGGCCAGCCACGCGTTGACCTCGGCGACGGCGGTGGACGAGGGGGCGGGCCCGGACGCCGGGGCGGCGGGGTCGAGGTGGTCGGCGGCGTGGTCCATGGCTGGTGGAGTGGGTGGGTGGGTGGCCGGCGAGACGGAGAGATCGGCGTTTGAAATTGGGAATTCCAGTGTTTTTTTTTCTTTTTTGTGTTTCGAAAATTCCATTTCCGGCCCAGTCGGCCCATTACGGTTTGGAAAAGGGCTTCTTTGTTTTATTTGCCCATAGCCGAACAAATTTTGCTGATTTTTTTTGTTAAAAATCCTGTTACTCTTACTAAAATTTTAGAAATGTGTGGAGTTCATAAAAAAATAGAAATGCGTAGGTTTAGTTGGGATATGTTTGCCAAAATTTAGGCTATAAATATCTCTTAAGAAACTATAAATGAATACTCCGTATTTTACAACAGAACAAATGAATCACTAATGTTTTTAGTGCTAGCATTTTTTGGCAGGCGAAGTTTGGATAATGAATCAAACAAACCCTGAAATATAAAAATTATAAGACGATAAAATAAAATGGACGACTGACCATGCTCCACTGTTGTGCTGTATTTAGCTGTGCGTCTCAATTAATTCATACTGCTTCGATATATAGGAACTTTATCTATCAGATCAAATATAAAAATCATTATTCCCAACCATTTTTAACTTAATTCCATTTTTCATGTAACCAAGAAAAGCAAACTATCAACCCCATACCATACAAAACTAATAACCAAATATGGAGGTAGGACCTAAAAGGGAACAAAAATGGGATCTGCCAAAGTGCCAACCCAGAAACCAAATTCCTATGCTCCCCCATGTCCCTACTAATGTGATGGTGTCATATGGTCCCATGAAGCCCTAGCTAATGACTCATAAGCAGGTGATCAATTAGCAAATGATCAATGCATATGCATTCCCCTACTACTTCCTTACCAATGAAACAAAGTATCAGAATTAATGGATTTGTCTAGTACATAGTGGTACTAGTACTAAGTACTTTCTCAGCTACATGAGTAGCACATGATAAATTAACACTGACCTAAGTACTATTAATTCCCTCATGAATATGCTTTATCTCTTTTAGGTCAAACCATTAACGAGGAGACATAGGACACTGCCCCAAAAATCATCCAAATGTCAAAAGCCAATGGAATCCCCAAAATTGCACTTCAAAGTCAGCATTGAGATGAAATTAATAAATCTTAATCGAGGCACCAGAGATGTTGACCTTGAGCTATGGCGTGGGCAAACACAAGTATTTATAAATGAAAAAAAGGTTTAGTCTAGTACTCCGTCCTAAAATAAGTTTTTTTATACAATCTTTTACTCTTCGTCTTATTTAAAATTTTATTATGATTAATATTTTTATTTTTATTAGATGATAAAACATTAATAATATTTTATGCGTGACTAATTTTTTTAAAATTTTATATAAATTTTTCAAATAAGACGGATAATCAGCATTCGACACAGAAATCGAAAAATAAAAATTTTCTGGAATGGAGGTAGTACCCTCTTACCAATAATATGTGATTAATGTGCACACAGCTAGTTTTCATTTTAAAACAGTTTTGAAAATATTTAGATAGAATAGATAAGAGTGTTTTGTATTGTTGGTGTTGTTTAGTGGCACGCACGCTCCAGTCCATCATTTGCCACCCTTGCTGCCGTGTACCGTTCCAGCTTTGCGTTTTCAGATACCACCCTATCTTTGCACAAAATTGAACTTAGACCCTCCAATTATTCCCTGACCAAGTATTCTTCCAGCATTGCTTTCAGTGCCTTTCGCTTTACAGAGGATTTTGTTTTTGATCCTTCTGAAATTTTCTCCCAGGTCATTAACTCGGTGCTTTCTTAAATAAAAGGATTGTGTATATAAGTTAGAGGGAGTATTATTTGAGATGAACAGTTCCATGATTAAAAAAATGGCCTATGGTAGTGCTATATATATACAAGCTAAATGCTTGTTATGAAAATAGAAAAATTAAATCTTGTTTAAAAAATATTTTTAATGGGTTAAAACAAGATGGTATGTGTGTTATAATATGTGTAGAAAGTACATAAAAAATCTTTGTTATGAAAACACAAAAAAAGATACTATGCTTAGAAAATTGAGTTGTAGAGGTACACGAGTACAAAAGAGAGACTAGAGCATTCATACTTGTACTAATACAATGGCTCATTTGACGGTAACGGCGGTAGAGTAGTATGGATATAAGGCGAGAAGCGTCTAAGGCTATCAAATGGAGCACTCTCTCTGATTTCTTTTATTTGACGTCATTCATCTTAATTACTACATTTGTTTCATATTATAAGATTTTCTAGTCTTGTTTAGATTTATCAATTGATGGATGTATATAATTTATACATATGTCTAGATTCGTTGCATTCATATAAATTTAGGTAAGGATAGAAAATCTTATATTGTAAAACGGAGGGAGTATAAATTTGTGCAAACATATAAAATTATAAGTCATTTTTAAAGATCATTTAGTAATAAATCAAATTATAAAGTAATAATTATATAATTATATAATTTTTAAAATAAAATGCATAATCAAATAACGACGTTAAATTAAAAAAATGAAGGAAGTAGCTAGATTTGTTTTAACTCAAGCGACAAAAAAAAAATTCAGGATAATACTAGTTTGGCATGCAGGAAGTGGATGATTAGTACCTAGAAAGCTCATGCGTTTGGCTCTAAAATATGGCAAATGGTTATTATTGTACTTCAATACGATATCTTTCTACAGAAGAAAAGAACAAATAAGTCATGCTTTAACCACGCTATTTGAGTCGTGCCTCACTAGGCTCGTCAAACTTCAAGCTACATCAATTGTTAAGCCAAGATCGACTAATATAACTGGAAATACGCAAATTTTTTGGTGTTTCAATTTGCTAACAAAGATACAAATTTTGATTATAGGTTAAAGGCATTGAGTTCTTTATCAAAGATGAGACTATCAGAAGCATACCTGCAGTATATACTGAATGAGAAGCATGCTACATGTCGACGAATTTGTTTGTACTTTAAAATCGCCTTTCATCGTTTTATCTCTACCGCTTAAAAAGGGCGGATTCTGTCGGTCCATGTCCCACGCTAGGGCTGGATAACGAGCCAGCTCGGCTCGGCTCGGTTCAGCTCGTTAAGATAACGAGTTGGCTCGGCTCGTTATCGTAACGAGCTAAAAACTCAACTCGGCTCGTTATAAAACTCGAGCTGGCTCGTTAGGCTCGTGAGTCATGCATAAAAAGTTAACCTAAATATTTTTTTCATAGGTTATAAAAGAAAATGTTTATTTCAAACATGCAAATCATATGAAATTGTATTTAAATATTAAAGTTTGAACCAATAAATCACATAATGAACCTATATAGTACTGAACACATACATTTCAAAGTGAAATCAATGAACGCCGGTGAATCTTGTGTCTTTGGTCTGGCTCGTTAGGCTCACAAGCAGCTCACGAGTCAGCTTGAGCTGGCTCGTTATCTCTAACGAGCTAAAATGCTAGCTTGGTTCGTTAGAAAAATGAAACGAGCCGAGTCGAGCCGAGCCGAGTTTGTCACGAGTCGAGCGAGCTAACGAGCCACGAGCTTTTTGTCCACCCCTATCCCACGCTATACAAAAATCATTGTTTCAAAAAAATAAAAAAAATCAAATGATTTCTTTAAGAAAACCGTTTTTTATTTTAATGGGAGTTGTCTTGACCATTTCTTTTCTCCGTGTATTCGATCATCAATTGCATAGAACTATATTACTGCTCCCTCTGTTTTATAATGTGTTTTATAATGTAAGATGTTTGACTTTTTCTTCTGCAATGTTTGACTATTTATCTTATTCGAAAAATTATTAAAATATTAATTTTTTTGCTCGTGACTTTACTTTATTATAAAAAAATTTTAAGCACGACTTGTAATTTTTTATATTTATACTAAATTTTTAAATAAGGCGAATGGTCAGATGTTGCAACCAAAAAAGTTAAACATCGAAACAGAAACAGTAATTCTTGTAAAAAAAGAAATTGTATAGATAATAGAACTTGGCTAGAGTGCTCTATATTAGTAATATTCTATTGACAATATTATCATAAGTAAAATAATCTCAACCGTTGATTTAAAATTTTATTTAAAAGATATTCCACTATCTATAGTTAATATGATGCTATTAATATATCCCTCCTATTTAAATAGAAAATAATGATTTAGATCAGTTATACAACCAGTCAACCATTACGCCTACGTGAGACATACAAACTTATATGTTTGTCCACGAGATCTACTCAAATCAAAAGAAAATGATTACTATTTTTTCACAATGCTTTTCTTTTACACGTGTATATATTTTCATGAAATTTATAGGGTTTTTAGAAAAAACAACCCCACCGACCTCATGCCGCCACGCAAGCCACGAGGCCCAGCTACATCTACCACCCACACCCTCCAGAAACCGTGGATTTCACCGAACCAAAATAAGGGGACAAATCGAGGGACCGAAGTGCAAAACGCGCAGAACAAAAGGTGCTCCCCTTCCCTCTCGCCTCCTCCTGCTCCTCTGCTTGCTCTGGCAGCCAGCCGCCTTCGCTTTGCCTTTTCCTTCGCCTTCCTCCCTTTTCCTCCTCCACCCCACCCTCGCCTCGCCACTCCAGATCGACCCCCTCCTCCTCCGCGCGAATTCTCCCCGCTCCGGTCTCCTCCGGCGATCAACCTCTTCCCAGGTCGTCGGTGCTCTCGATCTTCCGCCGCGGTCTTTTTTCTTTTTTTAATTAATCCGTGTGCTGTGAGGCGAGTCCCGCCGCTGAGCTGAGCTTCGCTGGGGGTGATGATTTGCTCCCTGCCTCTAGCATCCGGCGACAAGGGAAGGGGGGCGGGCGCCCGTGGTGGGGCTAGGGTGGCGACGGTCCGTGGGGTTGAGAGTTTTGCGCCGGGGAGCTTCGGCTTCGCCCGTTTGCTGGCTGGGTTGTTTTGGGAGTTTGGAGCTAGGATTGAGGGGGGCGGGGGGATCGGTTAGGTTTTAGGTTGGTGGTGGTGAGGAATGGTTGGGGTGAAGCTTCGGTGGGCTGTGTTCCGCTGCGTGGGTTGTGGGTTGGGACTGCACTCCCCCATTTGTTTGATCCAGATTCGTGCCCATCGGTGCTGTGTGTTCTGCTGCGTTTATCTTGTGGCATGTAGCTGGGCATTATCACATTTGGAATGGGACCATTGCTGAACTGTGTGTAGATAGCCTTTAGGTAGCACACACTCATCTGCATGCTCCGCTGTTTTGACATTTCTGGTCACTGTGGACTTAGGTTCATGGGAGTGTAAATGTTGAATGTCTCATGTTCATGTTGTTTGCAATATGCAAATGCACTAGCCAGACTTTCTACGATACATTGGCAAGTGCGCTTCAATGTGGAAATGGTGTACCACATATTTTTTCACACTCTACTTTGGGCCTGTTTGGGGGAGTTTCTCCCAGCTGCAGCTTTTCCCAGAAGCTGCTTCTGCCAGAAGCTGTCCCAAACGGTCCACAACTTCTGAGAATCTATAGTTACAGATTCTGGAAAATGAACTAAGAATCAAGAATCTAGAAAAGCTGGGTTTAGAAGCTTTTCCAGATTCTCAGAAGCTGGCTACCAAGCAGCTGCTTCTCAGAATCTAAAGCTCCCCCAAACAGGACCTTTATCTGTCATTGTCATATGTGACATGTAGTATCTTGCTATTAATGATATGGTAGTATCCCTGTTTTGGTTTATCCTTGTTTTATATTAGTACAAATTGTAACATCAAAGCGGACGTTCTTTACAAACCCAACTACTTTGCCATGTCTTCGGTCATGTTTCTCAATAACTGAACTAATATGTTTTTTTGTTCAAAAAAGGAAAGAAGTTGATTTTCATTTTCTAATAATTACTATCTGCCTTGTCTACGTGTGTTTACAGCATACTATTAACTCTCTGGTGAAAGAGAAGAATCAAGGTTTCTTTAACATCAAGGATGTCAGTTTCTATGAAGGATTTGGATCCAGCTTTTCGTGGTGCTGGGCAAAAAGAGTATCCTTTACTTTCCTCAACTCAGTATACTTTCCTCCATTGCTTTCATTATCTTCATCTTGATTGAAGTCACTTAATTTTCAAGATAACTTTACTTAAGTCAACCAGGGAAAACTTTCCTGTGCTTGTTGAAACTCCTAATTTGGGATTTTAGTTTTTTCTGTCCATAAGTTGAGTGAACACTTACAATGTGCCATGTTGAATTAATTGGTTCTGAGAAGATAACTTAACTGTTATGGCTACTGCTAATACAACTACAACAAATATGTTTGTTAATTTGCAACGCCATTTTGTGCACACATATGAAGTATCCTGACAGGTGCAATTTTCTTGACACATGCTCGGCATAATATTAGCACAATAGAAGTTAATAAGATAACAATGAATTTAGCATCTGTACTGATTTAGCAAAGGTCTTTCTTCAAATATTCATTAAACTTTTGATCTTTTATCAAGAATTTACTATTGACAGTCTGCTCAGTTTACTATTTTATTTGTCCTAATCCAATGTACAAAGCCACTATTATCCTTAATACACTGCAGAGGTTTGGAAATATGGCGTATCGAGAATTTCAAGCCAGTTCCTATTCCTGCATCTTCGTATGGAAAATTTTTCATGGGTGATTCTTATATCATCTTGAAGGTATCAAAGTACATGTCATACAGTGTTGTGATCTATCGATCATGTTTTCTTTTGTACTCCCATTTATATCATTCATACTTTACCTTCTTAAACTAGTCTATCCATGTCCAGTTATTGAGCGTTAAATTATGCTTATTTTATAGCTTGCTCAACTATATAAATGTTCACCTGTTTTATATGGTAAAATTCTTTAGCATTTTTCATGGTAACCATCATGCTTCATGAAAAGTTTAAAAGTTTTGAACCCCCCCCCCCCCCCCCCCCCCCCCCCCCCGCCCCCGCTAGTGCAATATGGCAGATATGTACTGTTCTCCTATGTTTATAAGATACTGATATAGTTTCTTAAATTTTCTGACACAACAGCTTTAAATCTCGTTATAACCATATTATGACAAATTCTCCTCTGAACTTTATATTTTGATATATCTGTTCCTATCTGATTCTCATAGAAAAGGCAGCAGAATGATTCGCTGCATGATGCTCAATCAATTTAATTATTTTTGCTTCCCACAGACAACTGTCTTGAAAAATGGTTCTCTTCGACATGACATCCATTACTGGATTGGCAAAGATACTAGTCAGGTAAAATTATCATCATTAGATGATGCAAACTTGCAGTTCTTCAAAAGTTTGTTGAAACCAGTTCTGTGCATGGTAGGATGAATCTGGAACTGCAGCAATTTTAACAGTAGAGCTTGATGCTGCCCTTGGTGGGCGTGCTGTTCAATACCGAGAGATACAAGGCAATGAAACAGATAAGTTCCTCTCATATTTTAGACCATGCATCATGCCACAGCCAGGAGGAGTGGCATCTGGGTTCAAGCATGTTGAGGTCAACGAGCACGAGCATGAAACCCGTCTGTATGTCTGTCAAGGGAATCGTGTTGTTCATGTTAAAGAGGCAAGCTATCTAGATAACTGTGTTTTCAGAAAAGGGCTATCTATTCATGTATTGATCAGACTTTCTATTCAATTACCAGGTTCCTTTTGCTCGATCGTCCCTGAATCATGATGACATATTTATTCTGGACACAAAGTCCAAAATTTTCCAGTTCAATGGCTCCAATTCATCCATTCAAGAGCGAGCAAAGGCTCTTGAAGTTGTGCAGTACATCAAAGATACATTCCACGAGGGCAAGTGTGAGGTTGCAGCTGTTGGTAAGTCATTGTATTCCAGGCCCTTGTGTGTTCATAGTATTGGAACAATGATATTTTCAATATATGATTGATTGTACTTTTGTCATAGAGGATGGCAGGTTGATGGCCGATGCTGAAGCTGGTGAATTTTGGGGTTTTTTTGGTGGCTTTGCCCCTCTACCAAGGAGAGCCCCTGTAGAAGATAATGAGAAATATGAAGAAACTGCTTTCAAATTGCTCTGGTAATCAATCGGAAATGTTCTGTTTATATACAAGCCCTACTGTTGAAGACAACAATTTTAACTTGTGATCAGTTAATATTTATGAAATGCATCTTTTCAGTTTTAACCAAGGAAAGTTGGAGCCTGTCAATTATGAATCCTTACTGCATGAGTTACTCGAGACAAATAAGTGTTACTTGCTAGACTGTGGTGTCGAATTATTTGTTTGGATGGGCAGAACCACATCTTTGCAGGATAGGAAGAGAGCCAGTGAAGCTGCTGAGGTAATATGTTCTTCTCATTCTCAAGAAATACTTCTGTAATCTCATCACATTCTTGTAAAATATAATGAGAAAATTCATATAATCATGAAAGCTTGGAGTAATGAAAGAGCCATTTTCTGACATGCTTGTGTTTTTGCAACACAGCATGCTGAGTCAATAATTCTGCTGAATTTCTGAATTCAGGTTACCTAGTTCAAATCGCCCAGAAAAGAATATGAACTCTTCTTTTTTTTTTGGTAGAAATACCACATTATTTTATACATATAAGGTACACCTGAAATTAATTCTGGTTCTTGAACTATGTTACCGTAATGCTTGATGTTTGTTTGTGTATGCAGAAATTGCTCTCTGATGATAACCGAACAAAAACGCATGTAATCAAAGTAATTGAGGGGTTTGAGACAGTTATGTTCAAATCAAAATTTAAAGAGTGGCCACAGACACCTGACTTGAAATTGTCATCTGAGGATGGAAGAGGAAAAGTTGCAGGTTTTATATGCAATATTGCTAGTTTCACTGTTTCTTTTCTGTTGATGGAAGGTTCTGAGTTCTGACTTTTCTTTATTACTTTTCTCGAAGCTCTTCTCAAACGCCAGGGCTTAAATGTCAAGGGCTTGATGAAAGCTGCCCCTGCAAAAGAAGAACCTCAAGCTTACATTGATTGCACTGGCAGTTTGCAAGTATGTTCTCTGCATTACCTAACTTACCAATTCTCAAAAATAGTGCTTTTAATATCATCTTGTTTACCAGACAAAATTTCAGATTCTTTAACATTTTAGCATTTTATATTTCGTGTTTATTCTCTCCTAAAATATCTAATTCTTACAAAAAAAATGCTTGTCTGTAATATTTTATTTCTGCTTCGTATGTTAAATTTCTGGGTCTCTGAGAGCTAAAATGTTCATACTTCGATTTTCTCTTCTATATCTGTTATCAGGTCTGGCGCGTAAATGATAAAGACAAGATGCTTCTGTCATCCTCTGATCAATCAAAATTTTACACTGGTGATTGCTACATATTTCAATATATGTACCCTGGAGATGATAAGGAGGAGTGTCTTATTGGAACTTGGTTTGGGAAGAAGAGTATTGAGGTAACATATTATATATATGTAGAAAAGTTTTACTATGCTTTCATGTTTATAGTTATTAGATTATTGAGTTTTGGCTTTATAAGCCACAGTTATTTTTAATTAAGTTATCAATGAAGTCTGGATTTTGGATGATCAAGAAATAACTTAAGAAGGTTCTATAGACAGTGCATGCTTCTGTTTTCTATCTTCTTGATTTGTGAACTGGAAGCAATGATCTATTGATCTATCTTATTTCTGTAAAGCAGTGGCATATTGGATAGCTGAATACTTGCTTTACATGTTCAGTTAGTGTATACTAAAAAAATGTAGGTGATAAAAAATATTTCAATTTATGTTCAGGAGGATAGGGTAACTGCTATTTCACTTGCAAGCAAGATGGTTGAGTCTGCGAAATTTCAGGCTGTCCAGGTAGCCTACTGATTACTCCATATTCCTTTAGTGAACCAGACATATCACCTTGTAATCTTTGATTGGTCTTGGTTACATGCAGACACGGATATATGAGGGAAAAGAACCGATTCAATTCTTCGTCGTATTTCAAAGCTTCCAAGTGTTTAAGGTTCCCTTCTATAAAATAGCAGTAGTTCAGGTTTAACGCGGTGGTCAATTCTTAGTTTCTTTCCCTTGTTTTCATTACAGGGTGGTCTAAGTTCTGGATACAAGAAATTTATTGCTGAAAATGGTATTGATGATGACACTTATTTGGAAGATGGACTTGCACTCTTCCGAATTCAAGGTTCAGGACCAGAAAACATGCAGTCAATTCAAGTTGATGCTGTAAGTTCTCACATTTTTGTTCCTAAATATTTGTTTGAACTTTGAACTCCTTTTGGAATTTTATTATATTGCTTCCAAGCTAACTAGATCTCCATGCTCTTTCACTAGGTGGCATCGTCTTTGAATTCATCCTATTCGTACATCCTACATGATGAAAATACTGTATTTACTTGGACTGGAAACCTTACTACCTCATTAGATCAAGAGTTAGTTGAGAGGCAGCTAGACATAATTAAGGTATGGCATAATTTGCCTTGACAAGGCATATACACTTTTGGAGTTGTACTTATTCAATTTCTGTTGATATTTTGGGAAATAAATATTGCAATAACATCTTGAGTAATTACTCCCTGCAAAGGTTTACCATGGTACTCCACAAACTGCATACTTGTATCCTTAGTTTTCTAATCTGGTAATGGTTTTTAAACCTGTTACTCAGACTGGTTTTGAAGAGAGCACACTGGTAATGGCTACCAGTTGGCTTATGGTGGTTCCACAAACTCCATGCAAACCAGTCGGAGTGGACAAGTCTATATGAAAACCAGATGAACTGCTCAGTAATTGATGTTTCATTTAGGAGAAGTTTTATATATCTGTTCCCTCTTCTTGTGGCCTAATTTTCATCAACTCCAATATCGAAGAAACTCATCCCTCAACTATCCAAACCATGCAAACAATATCCCTGACTAGATATATTGGTAGTTTTGTCCCAGGTGACATCCTAACGGGCTGGGCTGCCTATGTGGCAGACATGGCAAGGAAAAATAATAAAATAAAGGGACAAGTTAAATCATCCATCCAGGCATATTACTTTCATCTTCTTTTTGGTTATTTGTTTTATATGCATGGTTTTGATAGTTGAGGTAACATGCATGGTTTGGATAGTTGGAGGGATGAATTCTTTCTGGTATTCCACATTGACCGATGAAATAAACCACATGAAGAGTCAAGGGACCAAGTACAGATATTATCATATATCAGACTAACTAACTGCAACTTGGGGGGATTTGGCTCCTTTCAGCCAAATCCCAGAATGCCAGAACTGGAAATTTCTAGTTGCAGGCTGGTTGCTAGCAGTTTTCTACTCTCTTGCGAAGAATACTTGCAACTCCTATTATTTGAAATTTTGTTATCTGCCACATACTGGTGTTCCTTCTTGTTTACAATATCTATCGAGTGCTGACATTGTTTGTGCTTTGCTTTCTTCATCACAGCCAAATTTGCAGTCCAGATCGCAGAAAGAAGGGTCAGAAACAGACCAGTTTTGGAGCTTACTTGGAGGCAAATCTGAGTACTCAAGTCAAAAAGTAGGAAGGGAAAATGAAAGTGATCCCCATCTTTTCTCAGGTATCCTATCGAAAGGTAACCATGAATTGAACATTCTATTTTATCTTATTCAGTTCACATTGCTCTTTGGATAGTTTTCTGATCTCTATCTGCTCTTTTATCCTGAACAACACCACCAATTGGGGTCCATGAAGGCAATTTAAAGGTAAGAAAGTGAAATGTGACATATACAGGTCTACCCTGGCTATATTCTCTGTTTTTGCATTCAACACTGAGCTGTGAAATCTATTTAAGCAGATCAAAGAAATATATCATTTCACTCAAGATGATCTGATGACTGAAGATGTTTTCATTCTGGACTGTCACTCGGACATATTTATTTGGGTTGGCCAGCAGGTAGATGTTAAAGTGAGATTACAAGCTCTGGACATTGGTGAGGTAATAATTTATTTTTTCCATGCTAAAGCACTTTAGTGGCATGTCCTTTTCGTTTTGGTCGCTGACTATAATTTTTAATACCGCATCAGAAATTCCTTAAGCTTGATTTCCTGATGGAAAATCTATCCAGCGACACACCGATTTTTGTTATTATGGAAGGAAGTGAGCCTACATTTTTCACAAGGTTCTTCACTTGGGACTCAGCGAAATCGCTTGTAAGAATATTCATAAGATGAACTGTAGTTTGTCTTCCTTTTGGCAGAAGCACCATAATGCTACTGGCTTCCGTTTAAATGTGTTGTACTCACTCTTGTTTTTATTGCAGATGAATGGCAATTCATACCAGAGGAAGCTTTCCATTGTAAAGGGTGGGGGTTCTCCTGCTTTGGATGTAAGATATGCACAAACTTTTAGTTATCTTATGATAGTCTGTCATGTTGGATAACCATTGTGGCATGTTTTTGCAAACTCTTTTTCTGCTAGACAACAATATTCTGTTTTTGTTTTGTGTGTACAGTCATGTAACCATCTAGTCAGGTTTCTCATGATAATTAATGTAAGATACCACACTTGAACTGAATCACCCTTTCGGTTTTGCAATGCAATTTAAACAGAGTTTATAGCATTTTTAGTTGTTAATCTATGGTCTGTGAGTCTTTTTGTAGTTACCAGACCTATCTGTGGATGGGGTACCTTTGCATTTACAGTAATTCTCTAACATGTTACCACTTACCAGAAACCAAAGCGACGAACACCAGTATATTCAGGAAGAAGCACTGTACAAGACAAATCTCAGCGCTCCAGGAGTATGTCCTTCAGCCCTGAACGTGTCCGTGTTAGGGGAAGATCTCCGGCATTCACTGCATTGGCTGCTAACTTCGAAAGTGCAAACAGCAGAAATCTTTCCACCCCTCCCCCAGTAGTTAAAAAACTTTACCCAAAATCCACCACACCTGATTCATCAAATGCACCGTCTAAGTCACCTGCAACTGCTTCTCTCACTGGTTCTTTTGATCACCCTAAACCAGTCAAAGGTATGTGATACAACTGTCTAGGCAAAAGCATTAAAAAAACTTTTGAACAGAGAAAGGATTAATGATTTCTTATTGTTTGGGAAATTCTGTTCAAAATAAGATGGCTCTGAGTTGGAGAAGCCAAAACAAGAGGAAGGTGCAA
This sequence comes from Oryza brachyantha, assembly GCF_000231095.2. NCBI lineage: Eukaryota > Viridiplantae > Streptophyta > Magnoliopsida > Poales > Poaceae > Oryza > Oryza brachyantha. The sequence goes on from NC_023170.2 coordinate 4,740,514, forward strand.
AAGAAGGCATTAACACCATGACGAGTAGAGTTGAATCTCTCACCATTAATGAAGATGTGAAAGAAAATGAGCCAGAAGACGATGAGGGACTAGCAATATACCCATATGATCGTCTGAAAACTACGTCTACTGATCCTGTCACTGAAATTGATGTCACCAGGCGGGAGGTGAATATATAATATTTTCTATACTTATCTATTACTTATTTATTGTCAGACAAGGTAATGAATAATGATTATATATTCCATTTCATGTTGAATGCAGACCTACTTATCTTCGGCTGAATTCAAAGAGAAGTTTGGAATGACAAAGGAAGCATTTATCAAGCTTCCAAAGTGGAAGCAAAATAGACTGAAGGTTGCTCTTCAACTTTTTTAGCTTGGTCAGGCTTCAAATTCCTCATCCGACCTCCAGCTAAAGTGCTGCTTGATGGTACGAGTCAAATTGTATATCCCTGAATAGCCCTTGGCAGTCTTGGTCGTTGTACAATGTCTGTTTTCACATTGCGTGGGACGATTCGGGACGAATCCTCCATTTTTCTAGTCTTGAGTTTGCTTTTGCTAGTTTCGGCTTATTCTTTCGATTCATAGGTATGCCCTCTCATCGTCACCCATTTTACCAAGCGTTCAGTGCCGGTTTGGGGGTCATACAGGCTTGGTTTTGAGGCTTGCATTTTTGTACTAGTATCCCCCGGTGTGTCCTTTTTTGATTTTTGTAATGGGCATGAGGGAACGAGAAGTATGTACAGCAGAGTGCCAACACTGTAAAATCTCAGTAATATGTGATTATTTTATATTTGTGTGTAAACATCTGGTCATTTATGTGAGAATTATTTATTTGTGCAAGTAGTACTTGTGAAAATGGCTGGTGGCGCCATGGAGTTCGGCTGTGGTACTGTGGTCAGATTTTTCATGCCTTCTGGGTGTGTTTTTTAAACGGTTAAACAGTGTATTTTTATGAAAAATTTCTATATAGAAGTTTACCATCTTATCTTTTTAAATATTTTTTTTTGAACTTTGTGTTAGTTATTTTATCATTTATATTGTAAAATAGCTATTAAAAAAAATCAAACAATCTTTTAACGTGCAAGACTATCCATGATTACGGTTGCGCGTCATTAGATGCACAAATATGGTTGTGTATTCTTGGTTGGTGTATAAGCTGGAAGTTACTGTTTCATTGGCCAAAAGTATTTGTTCATGAGGATGCCATGTGTTATTAAAATGCAAATTATGTTCTGATGGGCTCTTAGCTGCTCGTGCTTATTAAATGGACATGTTGATGTGAGATGAGCCTAATTTTTGTCGTATTCTGATGGAAGCGTGCACGGTAGTCTAGTTTGGACTGATTTTAACCAAGGATGTGCAGATTATCTAATCCAGAGCAATGTTTATGTCTGGACCCAAGTTTTTGTAATGAAATGAACTTGAACTAAATATCTATCCAATACTAAGCCTTAATCTACTTGGGCGACGAATTTCTCGAGGGGTATAAAAAAATAGAAGCATAATAAAAGCTCAAATGTTTGCAAGTGGATACCCATCTTTTTTAAGAAGCTACTTGTACACTGACGGCCATTGACGATCTAATTCACTTCTATAGTCTTCTCACCTGGTGGTTCGGCGAGGCCTTCGTCTTCTTGGATCCACTTTGTTTTCATGGTGGACAACTTGCTTCTTGGTGTTTTTGCTCAATGAAGTCGGAGCCGCTCGCTATTGGGGTGCGGCGATGCTTGGCAACGATGACATGGTGCATTTCTTCCTATGGGGTTTGGTGTTGGCCGTGTGAAGTAAGTAGCTCTTTGGTGGCTTAGTTGATGTTTGTTCTAGTTTGTTGTAGCTGCTTTTCGCTTTGTCGGCATGCTGGCAACAATACCGTGATGGTTGGAAGTCGGCGCTGCTAGGTAGCTAGGGCGGCTAGCTTGGCAACGATAACACATCTTTTGCGATGTTGGAGCCGTCCGTGTCATCTTGTGTCTAGTTTGGTTGTATCGTCCTATGTCGGGCTCCGCTGTTGTGGTGTTCTCGTGCCTTAAGCATGGAGGTTTTTAGCCAGTTTTCCTTAATTAGCAGTGCATTTGTAAAGTTTTTGAGCCCGGTTTTCCTAAACTGGGTTGATTCTCTTCTTCTTAATATAACAGCGGAACAAATTCCGCCTCGGTTTCAAAAAAAAGCAACGGGTCATCTTTTGGGTTTATAAAAAAAAAGTTCGAACACTATATTTACAAACAGAAAATAATTTATAAATAAAACTTTTATATATATGTTCACAGTGATCTAAAAGCCATCAAAATCAACTCTAAATTCAAAGATAAAAATTTAAAAATTTAGCTTATAAATATAAGGCCCTGTTTCTTTCAGCTTGGGATTATTATAATCCAGATTATTGGAGTAAGTTGAAAGAAACAGACAACTTATTGAATTAGTTTATTATAATCTAGAGCCCAACTTATTATAATCTGATAAGCTCATTTATGTGAGCTTTTTCCAGATTATTGGGTGACAAATTACCCACCATGCCAATCCACTCCCTTTTTAGACTTGCAACCCAATAATCCAGACTCTAATAATCTAGAAAAGAAACAACTCACAGCTTATTCTACTACATATTATAACAATCTATCTTATAGTAATCTGACTCAATAATCTAGATTATAATAATGTTAAGCTGAAAGAAACAGGGCCTAATTAAAAGCCAAAAGATAGTAGTGGGTAGGAAGCTAATTCCAAAACCAACATTAATCACACAGACTCCGGCCGTGTAGAAGGGGTGGGGTGGGTTGGTTATTCGGTGCGGAAAAATGCGAAAAACGTACTAATACATTAGTATATGATTAATTAATTATTAAAAAAATATAAAATAAAATATGATTTTTAAAACAACTTTCCTATAGAAAATTTTTGTAAAAATATACCATTTAGTAGTTCGGAAAACGTGTTCGTGGAAAACAAGGATGGTTAGATAACTTGGTTCTCCTAGCCGAACGCGTTCAAGTCTGACTTAGGCCCAGTTTAGTTCTAAAAATTTTTTCAAAAAATATCACATTGAATTTTTATACACCTAAATAAAACATTAAATATAGATAATATTAAAACTAATTACACAATTATAGAGGAAATCATGAGATGAATCTTTTGAGCCTAATTAGGACATGATTAGCTATAAGTGCTATAGTAACCAACATGTGCTAATGACGGATTAATTAGACTCAAAAGATTCCTCTCACGGTTTTCAGGTAGAATCTAAAATTTATTATATAATTAGACTATGTTTAATACTTCAAATATATAACTGTATGTTACGATATGACCCCTTATTATTTTGATCTACACGGGGCCTTAACATGAGTACAGATGTCGACGCTACTGGCCTTTTACAGTCACCCGCTTGGGGCTAGCATAGCACATTTTGTATCATAACGTGGTTCAAATTCTGGTATCTATATTTTATACTTCTTGTTGTGTGAATATATTTTAAAAATATATCTTGCGTCTTGAGATGAACCAATATCTCTTCTTAGAGTTAAATTCCATAAAACTACAGTTGCTTTAACCAATTATAATAAACTAAAGATTTAAGATTGTGTATCACACAACTATATTTTTAGCATCAAATTTCTCGAATACTATAATTATATCACGAAACTATAGATCCAATGATAAAGCTATTAAAAAACTACATGTTTTAAAGTTTCAATATTATCTTTTTTAAATGCAAAGTTACAGTGTTGTGATAAAATTTATGTTAAATATATAATTTTGTGATACATTGTCTTAAATGTATAGTTTTATGAAAAAATATGTTAAATATGTAGTTTTCTATTATAAAATTTACTTTTCTTTTAACCTCGGAGGTTCGAGCTAGCTAGGGAGCGAAGAGTTTTTACTTGTGTTTGATACATCCTAATTAAACCTGCAAATTGGGACATCAAAGTGAGAGGCAACAATCCTGGTTGTCACTAGTGGAGATTTCTACATCACAAGGTGGGGATCTGAAGTTACAACAATGACATTTGACTGATGTTTACCGATCATCTTTTTCCACCGAGGCCGCGTTCCGCTGTCCCTCTAAGTTAGCTTATTCTCTTATTTTTCATACGCACGCTTCCCAAACCGCTAAACGATATATTTTTTTTAAAAAAATTCTATAGAAAAGCTGTTTTAAAATATCATATTAATCTATTTTATATTTTTAATAATAATAATTAATCAATCATGTACTAATCTATTACTACGTTTTCCGTGTTAGAATAAGTTAACTTGCAGGCCCTCAAACTAACGCTGCCTAGGAATGAAAGGGTAGATGTGAAGGGCGAAAGAAAGAATATGTCAGTTATCTTCTTTCAAATGCTATGTCCTCCTTTTTTTTTTTCTTTAAAATAAAAAGAAAATATGCTCACCCATTCTCTCTCTAACCCAAGCTAACAAAGCAACTTTCTTTTGGTGTTATTGCCAACAAAGATTAATATATATCTTCAATAGTGTTATAACAGTTCGAGTTTGCGGTGGTCGTAACGACGGTTCGTCACTATTTCCACACTCTTAAGAAATCAGTGAAGAAAAACCACATCACATCCCGGAAACATATTCACTTAACCACAAATACCTATACTTTTTTTTTTTTGCATGTATAGACCTTATTTGGCTTGAAGAAATTATAGAGGATTTTTGGAGGAAATAAACTGTTTCTTTGTAAAATTCCTGCTTTCTCCAAGAGCCACTAACGGTTGATCAGCATACTTGGACGTGCAAATATATAGGAGCAATCAACTAAACTCTCCTATGTTATTTTGACTCTAATGCCGTGACTAATATTAGGGACGGTATTGACGTTAGGGCAGCTTAGGCTCGAGCCCCACGCCTGATCGAAAAATTGCGTTAGAAGATTAAAATTTATCCAAATAATTTATATTCTATTGTTAAGCCTTAGCTTTAGTACGTAGAGTCAGACGAAAGTTTTTTTTTAAAGAAGGATCTTTCCGGTGGTAGCAACAACATGGTTCTTTTTTTTCGGAGCATTTTTGCAGTAGGATTGTGGTGGGTGTTCGACCGGACATGCTCCTTCGTTCGTGTCAATGCAACATGAATCTGGTGCTGAACGCTCCTTGTGACCGAGTGAAATGTAACCGTAGAAAAGCATCATAGGCGTCTCCGAAAGCGGCAACGCGATCCTTTCCATCCGTCGGTCGATGCCTGATAATTGCAGAGGTTGACAGCAAGATTCCCTTGGTCTCCATCGCGCAGATAAACACTGTATTTTTGTGTGTATATCAGTCAGTATATACACACACGTAGATTACCTTAGAGTAATTTGTTTACTGAAAGTTATTTTTATTGGTTATCTCTTCTGCTACTACTTTAAAGGGGAGGGGAGTAATCGTCCGTTGGTCCGTTCTTTCCACGGGAAAAATAATCATACTACATCCTCGCATAGGAAATATAAAAAAATCACGCACACACGCACGCATAGAAGCAAGCGCATTTTTCCTATTCGTAAGAAGGTAACTTAGCATTATTTTTTATATAAAATTTAATATCTTCTAATATCTAAAGTATTAAGTTTTACGTAAAAAATAGTGATATAAGATGACAAAATTAAAAAAAAAAAACGACTCTCGCCGATGCCGCTGCTCGCCCCCGCTTGCTAGCGCTTGCCCAAGAGCATGTCAGGAGGAGGACGAAGAGGCCGACGATGACACCGCTCTTCGCCATTGCCGCCCCCGGATTTTCTCCTGTAAGTATATATAATATATGTAGATTTAATAATGATTTACTACGATGCATTGTTGCTTTGTCTTTTATACGTGTACTTATTTCCCAAGCTTATTTCTTGTTGCTATGTTAGAACTAAAAATTGTGCTTTGAGCAAAATATTTTCTTGTCAAATATAGTTCCGTTATAAAGCACGGACATATAAAATAGCCACCACAAAAATTAGAAAACATACATCTTCAAAAAAGAACATAACTTACTCCCTCTATATAAGAAATTATTCAATCCGTATTTTAATAAATAATAATTAAATTTAATCCACTTTGACCATCCATCTTATTTAAAATTTTACAGAAATATAAAAAATCTAAGTTATAATTAAAACACATTTAGTAATACATCCAATAACATTAAAATAAATGATAATTACATAAGTTATTCAAGTAAGACAAGTTGTTAAATATGTGAAAAAAATTAACTATTACTTTCTAGTATTTAAAAATGAATCTGTATAATTGGTGGTATATAGTGAGGAGTAGTTGATTCAAAGCTAAGGGACTCTTCCGAACGGAGGAAAAACACAGGATAAATGGAGGATCTGAGTTCCTTTGTATTTAGATGGTGTTTAGATCAATAAAATTTTTGGGGGAAGTGTCACGTTAAATGTTTGACCGGATGTCGGAAGGGGTTTTCAGACACGAATGAAAAAACGAATTTCACGGCTAGCCTAGAAACCACGAAACGAATCTTTTGAGCCTAATTAATCCGTTATTAGCACATGTTGGTTACTGTAGCACTTATGACTAATCATGAATTAATTAGGTTCAAAAGATTCGTCTCAAGATTTCTTCCGTAACTGTGCAATTAGTTTTTTGGTTCATCTATATTTAATGCTTTATTTAGATGTCCAAAGATTCGATGTGATGCTTTTGAAAAAAAAATTTGGAAACTGAACAAACACCTTAGTCACTGCAGAAGCATTCGTTCACACGAATTAGTGAAAGGAATGCTGAAGGAAATTTTGCTGCGCTACGGATTGTACGGATAAACATTTAAAAATTTTCATTCAGGCCGACTTCATTTTTCATTTTATATATTTCTCATATAAACTATTAAATTATCCGAACACTCATTTCTTCTATTATTTATAGCATTAAATAAATATCTACTACCTCCGTTCCACGGTAACCTCATTTTTCGTTTTTCCGTGTCCAACGTTTGACCATTCGTCTTATTTAAAATTTTTTCACGATTAATATTTTTATTATTATTAGATGATAAAATATAAATAGTACTTTATACGTGACTAATTTTTTAAGTTTTGCACAGATTTTTTAAATAAGACAAATGGTCAAATGTTGAAAAAAAAAATAAAAAATAAAATTATTACGGGACGGAGGTAGTAAAAAAAACACCGGAGAGTATCGACCTCAATAGCCACGGTCATCTAGGCCTGTAGGGTGAGTCTGAGACGGAAGAAACGGCATTAATTTACAAACAGTTTTGCCGGCAACGTCAAGAGAAACCGGCCGGTGCAACTGAAATACCGGAAACTCTACTGCCAGCCCAGCACAGCACAGTCTCCCACGCCAAAAAACGCACCTGGACGCCGGTGCAGTGGAGTCGCAAGTGAAGACCCAGGGCTAGTAGGGGGGCGGTGGCAGGGCCGATCCTCATCGGGCCCACCGCGCCGCATCAGCCGACACGTGTACGCAACTGACGGCCGGGGAGGCCTCGTCGCCTCGTCGGCGGTCAACGACGGCGACCCACGTGAGACCCACCGCCTTGATAGCTGAGCCGTCTACCAGTGCTGATTGTGATGTAGTACCCGTCACATAATAACTTTCGTTTTTAGTTTTTTCGTCAACGTTTTCATCATTCATTTTATTTGATTTTTTTATAATTAATATTTTTATTATTACTAGATGATAAAATATAAATAATAATTTATATGTGATTAATTTTTTTAAGCTTTTGTACAAAATTTTCAAATAAGACGAATGTTCAAACGTTGGATATGAAAAAACGAAAAATAAGGTTATTATGGGACGGAGGTAGTAACAATTTTGGTTAGAGCATGTAAAATAGAAGCCTATAAGCCAACTCTAAGTATATTTAAAGAGATAAAAATAGAGAGAGAAGAGAGGTGTGCTACTAATTTGCAGTCAGCTGCACATGAGATCTAAAACAAAATATGTATGACATGTGTGACCATGTATTAATGTTTTGTAGGTAACTATTGTATGAATTGGCTATTAGATTGACTATAGATGAATTGGAGCTGGTAGTTAGCTATACTATTGAACTTGCTTAGGGGGTTAGTCTACCCGATCCGGGCCGTGTTCGTCCCTCCTGCTAATTTAATTTAACCTTCTCGTTTTTCGCATGTACATTTTCCCGAACCGTTAAACGGTGTACTTTTATAACAATTCTCTATAGAAAAATTGTTTTAAAAAATTATATTAATCTATTTAATATTTTTTAATAATAGTAATTATTTAATCATGTTACTATTTTTTTGCGCCAGATAAGTTAACTTACACCCCTGAAGGCCCAGGTATGCAAATGCAGTAGATTCTCAGGTCAATGCGATGATTTTTTTGTTTTATTTAGAATAAAACCTTGATGGTATCTTTATAAATAAAAATAATTATAAATAAATTTTCTATATACAACCTCCGTCCCAAAATAAACGAATTTTTGAGTTTTTCTATAGAATTTTTGACTTTTCGTCTTATTTGAATTTTTTTAAGATTAATATTTTTATTACTATCACATGATAAAAGATAACTAGTACTTTACGTGTGATTATTTTTTTTAATTTTTCATAAATTTTTTAAATAAGACAGATAGTCAAACGCCAAACCTAGAAAACTCAGAAATGCTCTTTTTTGGGACGGAATAGTATGTATTTTTAGTAATTTTAAAGTTAATACTGAAAAATTCTAAGATAAAAATATCTTATACGGTAAATTTAAGATTGAAAGATAGCCGAATGACTCTTTTAGTGGCCCAATGTAGTGTCATAAGTGTCTGCGTTTATATTGTTTCGTAAAAAGTAAAATAAACTACCATATAATGACGAACAAATAGAACTATGCAATTTATAACTAGATTTTTTTAATATATTCTTAGAACTTTTGCAAATGTACTCTGTAAACCGAAAAAAAACACTTATTCTACGAAATACTAGTACTAGTTAGCGTAAGAGCAAACTCACGCATATGTGTTCATCTATATAGTCATTTCGATGGTCATCCAAAAAGATTCTTCATTCATATTACCTTTGCACTCCAAGAGATCATGCATATTACATCATTCATATTTGTTTTATTAATATTTTGTAACCACGTATTCTCATGTTGATATTGCTCTCTTCTCTTGTGAATTGAATGTTAAAATATGCATGGAGGAGAGAGAACATCCAAATTTAGATGACATCTCTCCAATTTAGATGACCATCTATTTTTGCATGATGAGATATATAATCTGTTGGAGGATCTGCTCTAAGGTCTAATGTTGTTTTTTTAGTTCTACTGGTTTGTTAAGGTTATACTGGTTGTCGTGCAATAGGATCATACCCGTGCCAATGTTGGACTAATTCTCTGAATAAAATAAGGCTTAATCATTAAATAAGTACAATAGCTAAAATATAAATAATATAGCACGGGTAAAACTTCTCCCCCCTTCCCATCTTTAGTTTGTGTGTAATTTGTTTCTCCATCGTCTGATATATCCAAACGTAGCCTTTTTTTTCACGTCTAATTTGTACGGTTAGTTGTTTTAACTAACTTGTGACTTGTGAATATAGAAAATTTTATGATACTTCAAAATTGAACGTGGTGCTATTCCAAACTGATTAAATTCAGACCAAAATAAATACAGGTTTATACGCGCGTATGTAATTCGTGTGTTAAAATTTCCTGTACTATAATAATTTGTAGGGGAGGCTTAGAGTTTCTAAAAATTTAATGCATTTATTTTTTCGTAATGTAAAAACAATTTTGCCTTAGGTCATTTCCTGTGGTACCCCAAATTGTATCAGTTAAATAAACAAACTGATATAAGCTAAAGGTCACAACATTTCCTATCTGAACAGACCAATAATTCCACAATACACAAGTTGATACTCACAGTAGTGGGATCAGAAATAACATATATTTATTATAACACTGGTGGTGGTCTCATACATATTACTACCGTGGACAAGTATACATATTACTACCGTGGACAAGTTTTAGACTAGTAAAGCATATGATAATACAAAGTAATCTAAGGTGGAAATAACATAGTAGTGACACAAGATATGAAACTGTAAGCCCTAAACTCTAAGTGAAATATGGTATACATATCCCACAAGCTGGGTTTAGGAAAGGCCCGAGACCCTGAGAAGTTGTACTCAAACTGCTCCTGAAAGTAGGTTGCAGTGGAAGGGTTGATGCGACTCTCGTGTAGCTCTATATATAACATAAATAAGCAAGGGTGGATACTCAGTGTACTTAACAAGTTAGGAAAATATGACATACAGGGCTAACATCAAAGGAGGGTAGACTTTTAATTTCTCACAAAAAAGGAATTTTAAAACAATTATTTTCAAAAATACTAGTATTTGAGAAAAAAGTAAACCAACCGAGATTAAAGGTGTACCCTCTTGGCATAAACATCACCTCGAGCGCTCTACGCTCATCCTCAGCCATCTCAACCAAACCATAAACTTGGTGCCAACCAACACCCCGAGTCACATAGACATGGTCCCAACCATAGAGACTAACCACTGACCACAAAGTTAAACTCTGGAAACGTTAACCTAACCAAAAATCCCTTTTCCAAAACCAAAGTTTTAAAAACCAAAGTACGCTGTATGAAACACCCCATATCTTCCCGATTATTTAAACAATTTGACTAAACTCTATAGAGGTTCTACGCTTTACCCACACATCGTGAACATTCCACTCTAATGTAGGGCCACACACCGCAAACCTGCTAGACATCCATGCATTACTTACTTACTCTGTCAGGGATATCCCATTCTACCTGAATGATTGCGCCCTTTTATGTTCCGATGAATTTTTTCAAAAGAATTGGTCCTTACAGATAGTGCGTTGTCAAGCCACTCCATGCACTAACTCCCACATTATCAATTTGTAAAAAAAAAATTGTTTTTGAAACGATGTCACCAATCATTTAGTAAATTAAAAAAGGTTTCATTGTTGTCATGGGTGTAAATACAATTGTGTTGTAAAGGTTGGGTAGTTCACTAAGAGTGATTACCGTTAGTTTTGGTGGGGTTGGGGATTGTTCCTATATAATATAATTGTACATCTAGTAGGATGGTCCAACAAATCATATGAAAAACGTGGCCAAAAAAATAATTAAAGTGCAACCTAATATGCAGGCTGGCAAGAAAAATACATTCATGAAAGTAGAGGAGCAAGAAATGGTTAAGGAGGCTTGTCTGGTTGAGCGAGATGACCTTCCTCATCAGGAACCTACATCGGTTACTCTTGGATACTTGGAGCCTAAAGGAAATGAAACTAGACTGATAAGGAAAAAAGTGCACGGAAGGGAGGTTGAAATGGAAAGGGTGGTTTGGATGGAGGGATTATGTCTCTAGGGACTTCTGTATTTGGTAAAATAAGATAGGATTGAAGCGGCCGAAATCCAAAAGGGAGAATAGTTTTTCAGGAGATTTTATTTGGTTGAAAAATTATATAAGGGAGAAATGTTAGAGGTTTGAAATTCTGAGGTATGGAGGATTACTGGATTAGGGAAACTTGAGATAATCTGCGAAAATGAGGAGGACTCTAGAAAAATGGAATGAGCGTACCTATCAACTCCTTATTCAGTTTTTTTTTCTTTCATTTTTTCCTTTATTTTGTTTTTTTACCTTTCCTCCCTTTTCTTTTCCTTTTCTCTCTTCTTTCTCTCTTCTTGTTTATCTTCCATATCCTTTTCTTCCTTTCCTCCCGCTCACTCTTCTTCCTACCCATGCTCTGTTTGGCCGGTCTAAGCAGGGTGGCAATGGGATGTGGGGGCAGCCACAGTGAACACCGGCGGCAATGCACCGGAGACAAAGGCGGATGGTGCAGTGGCGCTTGGGATGGGGAGGAGAGTGGGGGATGAGGGGTTTCAGGTCTAGGCAAGGTGACGAGAGCGTTGGGAGAAGGATGCATGCGAGCCCTTGGTAGTGGTGGACATTGAAGGAAGGTAGGGGCGGACTTTGGAAGTGATGCAGACAACATTTAATGCCTATAATCTCGATACATGTGGTTTTTGGCACGTCGGTTGGTTGGGCTGGGCTGGCTATGGGCCGACTGGGGGGAGGGAGGAAATGGGATAGGCTTGGTTTGGAGGGAGAGGGAGGAGGGGAGAAAACAAAGGGTTGGTCCTAGCCGAACAGGGGGTTCTCTAGGATTCGATAGAGAATTTCGTATGATTGAAACCTAAAATAGGATTTGGGTCGATAGTGGACCTTGGAGCTTCGTATGGATTGGGAACATGGGGTAGCAAAGAAGATGGCTTGATGTGGCGAACCAATATAATTTCGATAGGGTCGACTTCAATACTATGGGCTGAGGAGTAACGACGGGTCGGATTTAGGGCTGTTGAATTGTCTGGCGTTACATGTAACTACATAAAGTGAAATTTATTTAAGTATCTGACAGATTCAAGAAGATACCATAATTTGAGTGTTGTAAATTGTCCTCACCCTTTAACAAATTCTCTATGCGAATGCAAAAAGAAAACAAAAACTATGCTACCCTTTGTTCTGCACCAAAATACGAAAAAGGTCCAACTTCAGATGGTAACAGACAAAATGCCATGGTGCTTGATTTTTCTTCAAAGGTGTGGTGCTAGACTATAATCGCCTCCTTTAGTAGAAACGGTAAATTACTGCTAGATACTCCCTCCGTTTCATAATGTAAGACGTTTGACTTTTTTTGCAATGTTTGACCATTTGTCTTATTTAAAAAAATTATAAAAATATCATTTATTTGCTTATAACTTACTTATTATCAAAAAGAACTTTAAGCACGCCTTGTTACTTTATATGCACTAAATTTTTAATAAGACGAATGGTTAAAAGTTGCAACTAAAAAAGTTAAACATGTTACATTATGAAACAGAGGTAGTGTTATATATTTATCGTTGCAGCTCACACTATTAGTGCTTAATTATTAAGCAAACCAATAATTGGGCACAAGCAGACAACAATGATATATACAACCCTGCAGGAGATAGAGAAGGCTAATTTGCAACCTCATCGATCGTTTTTTTTTCTGTTTATAAAACCAAATTTTAAGTTTTCAATTATAAATTGAAGTTGATTTTAAGATTTTTTTATAACAGTTTATTTTCTAGTTTTTTTAATCACTAAAAACACATATATAAAAGTTTTACTCACGAATAATTATGTCGTTTCACTTTTTTTTCCAATAAGCCAAACTTTCGCCCAAACAGAGAGCTCACTTGTCCTACATCAAATCTCGATGTCGATCAATCGATTTACATAACCGGAACCACATGCTTGAAAGTTGGAAATGCATTGCTTTCATGGTCGTTGGTCGGCTGAAAGCCCACGTTAATCATCAGAAAAATCCAACGAGTTAGATAGATGTACGATGGTACCGTACCGCTCACTCTTTTTTTATATGTATATAACACAGTTAATATCTACATCAATGTTTGACCATTCGTCTTACTTAAATTATATAATTATTTTATTATATTATAATTTATTATAGAAACTTTAAGTATGATCTATAATTTTACATATTTAGATATAATTCTTGAATAAGATGAACAATTAGATAGAAAAGTCAATAGCGTCGTATAAAAAAGAATGCAAGGAGTATATATATATATATATATATATATATATATATATATATATATATATATATATATATATATTGTTCTTTTCAGCCTATTCGGCCAAAGTACTTCTCGATTTCTATTAGCATGCTTTTCAAACTACAATATAGGTGTATTTTGTGTAAAAAAATTTATATAGAAATTGTTTTAGAAGATCAAATAAATCTATTTTTCAAAATTTTAATAAGTAATACTTAATTAATCATATACTAATTATGTTTATCGTTTTCTGTACGGGCTAATAGGCTAATGCAACACCCACCTTCGAACGCAGCCATAGATTGACCCCTTGCAAGATATGTCCAACATGGGCAAAGTATGCTCTCTTGCAATTGCAAGTCGTCCTCCATGGCCTAATGATTCAGAACTCCATTTGTCTCCGTATATACGATTCTCATGATCCTGACATGTATAGTACTGATCCCATACTACCAAGCGTGTCTGCTGCATAAACCGCCTTTTTTTTTCCTTCTTCTATAAAGTTTCTTGGTAAAAATATATGTTCTGTTTAGTAGTCTAGCATCCGTCGTGGTTTGCCAGAGCACATGTGAAATATGCCTTGGGACAGCCATAGCTCGAAACTTCGAATAATGTGCCGGTTGGCTGATTTACTTTAGCGCACAGAAAACTTGATTAATACATGATTAATTAAATATTAACTATTATAAACTCTCTAGATATAAATAATAACTTATAAAAAGTATGATGAGTAGTTTCGAATGTGCTCTTAGCCTAGCCGTCCATCTAATTCAGATGTAGCTGTAGTATTTTATAGGAAAAATTTTCCAGACTTCGTAAAATTAGCTAGAGACACCATAAAAATCAAGTTTTGGGGAATGCACTACTCAAAGCTAAAAATTAGCTATAGGACACCGCCTTCAAATGTGGACAGAAAAGAAATTTTGATGCAAATGGATAAAAATACCCCTTGTCTGATTTAGGCAGGAGTTGGGGCAACTAAATCGGGCAAGGGCATTTTAATATGTTCACATTAAAATTTTCCTTTCTCTCTCAATGTCTGGCACGGATACACTGAAAAAAGGAGATGATGTCCTACATCTAATTTCCAACTTTTGGCAGTGTATTCCTTCAAAACTTAAATTTTACGATGTTTCCTAGCTAATTTCACAAAGTCATGATGTCATGTAGCAAAATTTCTATATTGTATAATGAGCTGCCTTGATATTTTGATCTTTATACGAGCTTGTTACAACCTGCATGTAATGTACCCAGGCTGAATTCGTACCAATTTGTTTATATGTATAAGGCAAGGGAACGTTATTACTTAATGAGAAAATATACAACATTATTAAGTTTATCTTGCCAACCCTTATATGTCTGTAAGGGTATTTTTTTTGGAAGAGATACTTAAGCCGATATATCATGGTATATTGCGTAACAATCGATAAACCTGAAGGTATATTATACAAGATGTCATATAGTGCTCTCACCGTCTCACAATAAGTGTAGTTTTACATTGTTTATATTCGATGTTTGATTATTTGTCTTATTTAAAATATTATTAGTATTTTTATTATTATTAGATGATTAAATATAAATAATACTTTACGTGTGACTATCGTTCAAAATTTTTAAATAAAATTTTCCAGTAAAACGAATGGTCAAGCGTTGAACACTGAAATCCATAAATGTAGTTATATTAGGGCAACGCTACTAGCAAATAGTTGAATTAGAATAAACTCGGTGATATAAAGTAGATTTTCTTTTGGTTAATCGAACTATCATGGATTGAGATCCTCTCCAAATAAATTGGAGCCATTTGAAGGACCATTTTAGATCAATCCAACTCAAAAGCAGAGCTCTTGGGATGAAAGGAAAAAAAAGCCGCTTATCGCGATGATGATGCCGTTAGGGGCATTTAATTTTATTCTTATTATTTATAATAGATTTATCACTAGATCCACATATCATAAATTTATAAGGGACCCATATGTAACATGTCATAGACATCGATTGATAAATCTGTTCTGACCGCCAGTAAGAGTGCCAAAAAGTTAAATTTAACTTATTGCCAACCCAAAATATCTACCTCAGCTATAAGCTTTGTAGAAAAGCAGTACAGTTAGCCACGTACCGGCTTATTAATGATGGTCTCGTGGGGCCCAGGCAACGGTCTGATGTGTCAGGCCTGTGAGACTGGGGTGACGTGTCAAGACTTTTGCTGTCAGGTGGGCCCTTCGTGGAGACCGTGAGAGTACAGACAAGACGGGGTGCTCGTTACCTGTGGCAACGAATTAACCGTCATGTAAGAGTGTTTTCTCCATGGAAGATTAACAGCAAAACAGATAACTGCCACTGCTGGACTATGCAGATATTGTTTTCATAAATGGCCTAATTATCTGTGATATTATTGGATAAGATGTACTACCTTACCTCCTACCTCCGTTTCATATAATATAAGATGTTTGACTTTTTTTAATTACAACGTGTGATCATTTGTCTTATTTAAAAATTTAGTACAAATATAAAAATTACAAGTGATGTTTAAAGTTTTTTTATGATAAAGTAAGTTACAAGAAAAATAAATGATATTTTCATAATTTTTGAATAAGACAAATGATCAAACATTATAAAAAAAGTCAAATATTTTAAATTATGAAAAAAACGGATGGAGTAATCGCTAATTGGAAAAGTGCAATTTATAGGACTAGGAACCCAGAGACAAAAATAAGAGTTGAAACATAAAAAATAAGCCAAAATGTCATTTACAAAAGAAAAATAATTTGTTAATATAACTTTTATATACATATATATTCTTAGTGATCTAAAAGTAATGCTGAAAAATAAAATTCGGTTAAAAAATCCTAAAATCAACTCTAAATTTAAGATTAAAAATTTAAAAGCTTATAAGTATAAATACAAATGAAAAGATATGGATGCTAACTATTTCTAATTTCTTTTTTTCACAGACCATTGGTGGTGATTATCTTGATCGATTGCTCTGCCTCTAAGATATGGGAAATGACCAATACATATGCACTCGCCATTTCCCACCTATTATTTTGTATGCCTCTTTGATATTATATTAAAATGCAGTTGATTCAAATTTTCTACTGTAAGACCCACGTGAAACTATATATGACACATCTTGAACGTACGTCTAATATCATCTCTCCAATGATCCAACATTCAAATGAATGATATGGTGTTATAAAAAAAGGGAATGATATGGTGTTGTGTTTAGTTTCAACTAAGATAGCACCAAAAAAAAAACATAGATTTCTGGAACTCATAGTCTATGTAGTTTCATTTGTCCAACCCAATAAAGATTTGGTTGTGCCCATGTACCTATGCTCTAGCATCCTATTTCTAAGAAGGTTAATTAATCGCCACTGACAAAGATGCTAGTGACGTCAGTTCTAGTAAAGGTTAAGCATGTTGCTCATGCTTAAGCTCACGTATAATTTTTTGCACTAAGAGGTTACTTATTCTGTAGGATGGTTATAGGAGTAACATCTTTAAGGGCCCATTTAGTTTCCAACAAGTTTTTTTTTAAAAACATTGCATCGAATCTTTAGATACCAAAATAAAACGTTAAACATAGATGAAAAAACTAATTACACAGTTAGGGGGAAAACCGTGAGATGAAACCTTTGAACCTAATTAGTCTATGATTAGTCATAAGTGCTACAGTAACCCACATGTACGAATGACAGATTAATCAGGCTCAATAGATTCGTTTGGCGGTTTCCATGCGAGCTATGAAATTCGTTTTTTCATTCGTGCCCGAAAACCCTTTGAACATCCGGTCAAACATCTGACGTGACACCCCAAAATTTTTATTTCGCGAACCAAGCACACCCTAAAGTAGAGGAAAGATTATATTGATAATCGATAGGATGGTTATTGGAGTAACACCTTAAAGTTGGAGTATAATTATGATATATATGGTCATGGAGGAGGTGAGAAGAAACATGCTGAGCAAGGGAAAAACTTTCTAAATTGGACTTTATTTCACCTTGAATAAAATTTAAATTTATCAATATTTAATGAGTCGCATAATAAATGGGTTGATAATGAATTATCGTCCACATGAAAAGAAGCGGCACTATGAATGGAAAATCAGTTACACGAGACAAACATAAACATCTCTCCTATTAACCAACCGTGCATATAACCTCCTCTTTAAACATACATAGTAGTTTATAGTAGTTTAGAAACCGCCGTCCATAGCGCCGTACTGTATTATTGACTTCCTTTTTCTCCATATATCAACATGGATATTATCCTCTTAAAAACAAAATTATAGCCCTAGCTATCTCAGATATCCAAATTTAATTTCTTCCTTTTCCGAGCCAAAACTAAATCCACGTCCAAAATTGAACCCTCTCATCGTTATTGCGTGCGTGCTTTCAATCCATCCCATTCCCATCCACCGCAATGACATGAACCCCAAAACCTGGGCCCGGCCCAAACCCAGATCCCGCGGGGATAAAAACCCCGGTGGATCCATCCGGCGGCACGCGCGCGGGCTCGGAGACGGAGACGGAGGCCACGCGCTCCTGACGAACTGGCGGCGGGGAGGGAGGGAGGCGGAGAGGGATGGAGGGGTGGCGGAAGAAGGTCGTGGTCCGGGCGCGCCGCGCGTGGGCCGCCGTCTCCGGCCGCATCCGCGTGCAGAACCAAGGTCAGTTGCTGCTGCCGCCGCCTTCCTTTTTTTTTTGCCTCCGTGATCAGCGCGCCCCCACATAGATAATCTTGGATTGGATTGGATTGATTGGATTGGTTGGTGGTCTCCCGCGATGATGATCTCTTCTTCTCTGCTCTGCTGGGTGTGTTTAACTGGGAGAATTGGAGTTCGTCCTCGCTTCCATGGAGGTGGATGCTGTAGTGCTATGGCTTTTTAAAAAGGATTTTAGGATTTTTCTTTGGTTCCATGGAATACCTTCTCTTCTCTCGTGAGACTTGTTGAACTTACGGATGGTTTGGTTGAATGGACGCCATGGCCTGCTCGTTGTTCATCAGGAAAAGGTGTTTCCGTTTTTTTTTTCATTTTTAGTTATCTCGTTGTGAAATATCCACCAGATAGGAATCATCAAGAAAAGGTGTTTTGGATTTTTTTTAATTTATAATTATCTCGTTGTGAATATCCATTAAATATGACTTTTTTATTGACGATATATATTGGTTTTAAAAGTATAAGAGCAGATATTGCCAATTAATGCAGTCTTAGAAAGAACAAAAAAGAAAAGAAAAGAAAATATAATAGTACAACTTAGTAGTCTATTTTTTCCCCTTCTCCTCCTTTTGCTGAAAGTCTGAAACTTGTTGTTATGGTTGGATACATATTACTCACATTTGCAGTTGTTTAGTTGTTGTAGACTTGTACTGCCTCAGTCCCATTCCCATTCCCAGCAGCCACCATCACCACCTACTTTGATGTCCCCTCTTCCCCATTTTTCTCTGATTGAAAATAACAGGAGATCACACCCATTTCCTTCTTCAATTAAAAAATGGAAATAACATATTATTGAGATACTTTAATCTTGGCAAAGAGATGAGACATTGAATTGATTCCATTTTTTTATTCAAAGAATAGTAAGAAATGCTCCTGCAGACCTCAGTGCAGACATAAGAACAAAAGAACAAATGAGAAGATGATTAATAAACTCATGAAGGAGGAGTTCAGATCAGCCAAAGAACAACAGGAGAGAAGAGAGGAGACTCAGTAACCAAGCATGAGTGGAGTTGAAGGACGGTTTTCCGTCTGCTCTCACTCCTTTCCTTCTCCTGTCTGGGTAGATCTTGTTGCCTAGCGCCAGTGTGTACTTTGTACTGCTGATGCCGATGCTGTTCCGCTGCTCACCACACGATCTCGATTCGATCTTTCTGCATTGATGCATTGCAAATCTGCGATTGCAAATTTGCAATTGCATGGCGTCACGAGGTGTACAGAGGCCGTGTGCACCGGCTCACTGAGTTCACTGCACGGCACGGCACACTCCACCACATCACATTGGTTGCTGGCCCTGCCTGCCATTGGCGAGCACGCAGATTGCAGTAGGTGAAGGCGAGCACACTGCCAGCCAGTGCCACTTACAGGCGGGCCCCAACCCAACCCCGGTACTGCGCAGTCGGCAACCTTTGTCCAACTCCAGATCGTCCTTATCACATATTTCACATCTCGTGCTGCTGTGCGGTGTGGAGGAGCAGGACCTGGGCCAGAGGATCCCATGTCAACGTGCTCCTATCCTTACCATGTTAAAGTGTCCACCTCTCTTTATTCAACTCATCTACGTAGTACACTGGACACTTTCTTCACCTTGTGTAACTATGCACTTTGTATCTTTTTGGATCAAATTATCTGAACAGATGTAGATTTGTGCCCCGCTGTGGAGTAGAAAACTTTTAGAGCCCGGACAAAGAAATCTACTTACATTCGGTGTTTGTATGAACATTTTATTTTTAATCCCTTTGGTAGCACAATTTCACAAATTCTATTGTGTGTTTGCGGATGAGCCCGGACGGTGACTTCGCCCGCTGATTGTACATGACTCTTTCAGACTTGTTTTGGATTGTAGTTCAGTGTATACCCATCCAAATTAGCAGGCCAAATCTTGGCCTACCGGAACAAGCATGAAAGCCAAGCACAGGAATCGTGTAGAAATTTTATGGGATTTTTGTAGAAACCGATTCAATTTCCACGTTCTGAATGAGGTCTAATAGGTCACAGGAAACTTCTACTAAAGCCCCTAACTTACTACAAAGTCTGCAAGTTAGAAAATTGTAGAGACCAATCGACAAGAATGGCCATTTCCTTTTGAAAGAAAGTTGCAGAAGGCACTAGGCCGAACTTTTATTTCTGACTTGCACCAATTTGTTGTTGGACCAATGGCTTTTAACTCCTTTTCTTCAGTCCTATTTGGTCTGCTGTGGAAATCTGTTGTGCCATTTGCTGTATTTGGAATGGTGTAAAGTTTCCGTGCTACCAGGCATTCATGCCATGAAGAAATAAATGTATATCCCTGGGGAATATGAAGGAATATTCGTTTAATTACACAGAAGATATTGAGTTACACTACTCGGGGATTTTTTTTCTCCCTGATTTTCATGACCTCTCTGTTTTCATACCTATCTTTGATTCCAATTGTCTTTTCTTGACTTTATTGTGTTTTTAGAAATTTTAATTGTTACCTTTGCAATCTATATCATTGGCTTGTAAAATGTATTATCGGTATTCTTGTGTAAAAATGTATTTTCCGTATTGTCCATTTGCCGTTATTTCAACTGTTTTTTCAGTATACATTCATAAAGAAAAAACATTTTCTGTTTTCACTTAATAATAGAAACAGTTGTTGAAATAAACTAGTTTTAAGTTTTCATATAATCAGTCAATTCTGTTTAAAAAAGTTGTGGTACTTAAGTAGTAGTATTTTTTTAGGGTAATTAAGTAGTAGTTAAGTCTGTACTACTGGTCTGGATGACCATTTAAGGGCCAACAGCCTGTTGTGTGTGGAGCCCAAGGCCTAAAGCATTAGAAAAGCTCTGTACTATCTGCCTGTAGTATATGGGCCTCATTGCCTGTAGGTTCGGTTCATACAGTAAACCACCATTTACTGAGCTGGAAAGCTACAAAATGCATTGTTTAGTCCTCTCGAAAAGTAAAGAGTTGCTCCCTCATAAGACAGAGAAGAAGAAAAGGAGAGGTTTTTGTTAGTTACAAATGATTTGTCTCGACCTTCTGCTCATTTCATCATCATTGCATAAATCAGTAACAAACGTTGCCTTTGGCTTTGATGCCTTTTCAGCATCATCATAGAAAATCGGCAGATATAAACCATCTGTCAGAATTCATCTGAATCAATTCATGTACATTTTTTCATACTATTTTTATAGCATGATTTCATTCGCAGCCAGCAAGAACTAATATAAGTATGAAACTAATTAAATCTGCAATATACGGCGTGCAGGCAGCGGTGGCCTCCTGAAGCTGCATGAGGACGTGCAGACCTGCGACTACAAGGACGTGCAGGTCATGTTCGAGATGCTGACGTCGGAGCTGGAGGCGTCGCACGCCAGGAAGCAGCAGCAGCTGCTGTCCCCGTCCCCTCGCACGCTGCCGACGCCGGCGTGGCCCGGCAGCTCGCCGCCGGAGAAGCAGTAGAGAGAGAGCAGCAGCAAGAAGAAGAGGAGACCATGCGCTTGCAATGCATGGCACTCGAAAGAAGAACATTGTTACTGAACTTTCTTCTTTCTTTCTTTCTGCCAGTTTTAGTACTACAAAACTAGTCATGGATTGCTGATGTCCTCTGCATCAGCAGCCATCCGTCCCCCTGCCCTTCTGTCAGTCTGCTCCGGCAAAAGAGCGAGAAATTTCAGCAATAAGAAGAAGAAGAAGAAGAAGAAGATGGTGATGGTGAGAGGCTGAGGAGAGCATCAGATTTTGAGGTGTTCTATGAGCCTCGTGTGTTTGTGTTTGTGTGTGTGTGTGTGTAAATAGAGCTGCTGCTGAATTTATGTTATCGGTTTGGAAGGAAGAGGGAGCAAGAGGGGTTCATTTTCTGTTATCGGTTTGGCAAAATTTATGTGCTTCAGGTGTACATTTCTTTGTGTTTTGTCTGTCTGTTTCTGCGTGTGTTTTGAAGGAGGCTGGCTTCAGTTTGATCAGTTCCGGTTTCAACAGAATGATCATATCCATATATGCTCATGAGCAATAGGGATTTGATTATCTGGTTGTTTAATTGGGAAACTTGATTACCTGTTTGGTTAATTGGGCATTTACTGTCCTACAAACCTCCGTTTGGAGCATTATTCTGACATAATAATATTAATTAGAAGTAAAAGCTACAGAAAATAGTGCGGACTTGGAGCTTTTGCCAATCATTTGGGTTAATCTCAAAATTCATTTGTGCATTGGTAATTATTTCTAAGAGGATTTTATATTGTGACTCTTATTATTAGCTTTAAAAAATTTAAATATATATGTACAACCCAAGATGAACAAAAACCTGGTCTAATACATGCAGACCCAAAACATGTTCTTGTTTGTGAGCTATGTCAATCAGAAGGTATTATTGTTCTTGTTCTCACATTGAAAGCTTAGTATTCAATTCCTTACATGATACACTTCTCTGGAGTAGCGTGCATAATAAGTAATATACAGAGAAATTCCCTACTACCATTAGGATTATATTATCAGTTGAACCGTTGGCCTATAATGGTATATCATCAGTACTGTAATAACTCTGTAATTAGGGCTAATGTAAGTGTTTAGGATTTTATAATTTCTTTATAAAATGTTTTTATCCATTCATGAGAACGTATCACTGTCTAGTGCGCACTCGACAGCGTATCCTTCCACACACACGTGACAATGTACAATTTTTCTCCTCTGTGCTCATATTATTCTGGGATAATTATACCCTCTTCATTTTCAGTTCTGCCAAGTGAGGTTGTAGTAAAAATAAATCTAATGTTTTGATAAAGTTACATCAACGATTTAAATTCATTTCTATTGCAAGTAGATTAGCAGTGCTAAAATACAAAAGTATCTTTCTCAAACCAAGCCTAACGAATATATAAATTTCATATGTGTTCCAATACATCCTTTCGAGACAGGATCAAGGAGGTATACAGATTACTGAGTGGAGAGTATCAATTACCATTCCAATCACTTTCCAGACCGTGTAGATGGCGGTCATTTGACGGAAAAGACGAAATGACGTATTTCGTATTGGCAAATAAAAAATAATTTATAAATAACACTGTTATTTTATATTGGCAAATAAAAAATAATTTATGAATAACACTGTTGTATACATGTTATTAACAATCTAAAAGTAAATACTGAAAAAATAAACTTCAATAAAAATACCCTAAAAAATAATATAAAATTTAAGGTTAAAAATTTAAATTTAAATTTATAAGTACAAGAAGAAGCAGAAGAGAAATGAGGTGGTAGAAGAAACCGATTCTTTTTACCGTCAACATGGGGCATTCAATCCTATAATTGTAATGCTTACGATACTTGATCAAGATTGTAAAAATAACGTTTCACTCGATTACCCTGATGCGTATAGTTAACTCGTGTATACTATGAGAGAACATTGGTCGATGGATGCGGGTGAAAAATTTGACATGCCCACTATTCATTGATCAATAAAATGCGAGCTATTTTTGTAGATAAACTAATGAAGTGATATGTTATTGCCAATAAATGCGCATATGTACACGAGTGCTTTTATTTTTTTGTTAGTGTACCGATTGCCTTTTAGTTTTAGATGCTTCGTATATGTCTACTGATCCAGTGAAATAGCAGATCAGATCATGCTTTTTAAAATAACAATAATAACAGTAATAATAATAATAATAATAATAATAATGAAAGGTAAAATATATTTTAGAAATATTGTGTTACGAATCGATGAATGATAGAACTAGTGTTCTTTAGCAGATTATCCTTGGTTTTTACCTGCGCGTTTCCTGAACCATTAAACAATAATTTAAATAAAATGTTTTTATATAATTTAATCATTATTTTTAAAGTAGATTTTTAACCTTGCAGTAGTTAACTCCGTTGTTTATACCATGAAATAGCTATCGCGAAAAAAACATATAATATTTCATCTTTCGGAACACATGATTGTCACTCTCCCAGAACCACTCAGTTCAAAAGCAAGGAAAGTGACGTATATACCTATGGGAAAACAAAGTGCAATCTACGAGGAAAATTCATCCCAAGTACATAATTGTACATCATTTTGATTCTGTGAAACTGAAGAATTCAGCCTTCTGGACGTAATGGTGAAAGCTCCACATTCCACAAGATGTTTGATTAGAAGGGATTAACAAAGGCACAAAAATATATTGTTGCAATAATTACCAAAGGTTAATTCCCATGGCAAGCAGATGGATCAAGCCGAAGCCTGAAGAAACCAAGAACCCCAAAAGGACCTGCTTGCAAGATATTTCAAATAAGAGTGCAAAAAAGAAAGAGGCTCAGGGGCACAGATGTAAGATATCAGGGACGGGATTGAATAATTTAGATGGTCAAAAAGCTTTCTGTAATGGTGAAGAAACTGTGAGGGAAGAAGTGAAAAGATACAAGGGCCTAGTTGTAAGAAAAAAGAATGCTTCAGGGCATATCTGCAAGGAAATTTACTCAGCCAGGGACCTGGACAGAATTCGCAAAAAAATTTGGACCATTTCTCGATTTGTGCGTGTCATCCTTGCGCAGGGGCCATGCTAATCTTCTCTGTATCGTTCCAATTTTATCGGATGTCTCCGAAGAGACAACCGGTTCGCAGCGCGCGGGGTTATAAATTAGTCTTCTGTTTACTAGCTTTCCGAGGTGGTACTAAACTCTCCGCGCAGCGCACCCTCACCAACCATCGGATTTCCATCCAACGGACCAATGCGGTCGGCGCCACCCGCGCCGCGCGATAGGTCGCGCGTGGGCCGGCACCTGCGGACGCGGCCCAAATCAGATTATCAGCGTACGGCCCATCACACCCTTTTCATCTACCCAACTTTGAGCTCCGCCTTTCCATCCAGTCATCCAGACCGTTGCTGCCTAATCCAGCGGCTGATCAAGCTCCACGCCATGTACTGTAATTTGTTCATCGCTTAAAACTTTTGCTAAATGAAATTTCTTTCAAACAAATAATGGTAGTAGAAGAGAATTTATGACCGTACGTTCAAGCAGCTTGACTGAATTTCATAGGAACTGTTCCCATAGTACAGTTTTTGCTGCTCGATAATTCAGTCCTCACTAGTATTTCTGCAACAATCTGACGGCGGTGAACGCGAGTTTGAAAATTTTAGATCCGAGTTTATACATATTAAATGAGTACGAATAAAACAGACAAAATGGGTAATACCCTTTCCATACCCAAAATTCCAATGGGTAATTATTCTTTATCTATACATGGGTACGAGTATGGGGGTGGATAATGAATAACTGGTGATATGTCTAATTGATGTGCCACGTGACACACTCCCTCCCAAGAACGCGCATTGAATTCGGTATTAGGGATTTGTTTGATTTGCTTGAGAATGAAAAAGATTTAAAGAAAAGGGCATTCGAAAATGATCATGTCAGGAGAAACTCTACCTTGTCTTTTCTTGTCAGAAGTTGACGCTGAACAGATTAAACATGCATAGAACTTCAAGTTATCAAACTGTCGCCTAATTGATCCTGTAGTTTTTTGTCATCAATTATGTCCGGATAAAACTGTTGCAAGGCAAGTGATTGTCACCGTGCATCTAACTACGGTCACAATTTCTTTAAAGTGAAGGTATCACTATTGCCTTCACCAAGGAGCAAACACCATGAGAACATCCCATGTGAGATTGACATGTTCTATACATGTAGTCAATCCAGTACTGTTCTTCTTTTGTTATACATATATGTCCTGTATGTAATCATATAAGATGTTCAAAGATGCTCCAACTTTGCAGGCATGACACTTTCAATTGTAATAAGATAAATTAACCTATAACCACTCCTTGAAAAAAGATACACTTTATAACTTTTCAAATTAGTACTTTATCTTAATTAGAAGTTTCACCAAAAAGAACAGAATAGAACACAAAGAAATTAGACTGGAGAAAAAGAGAGGGGGAAAATCACCTCATATCTTCTCCTATAGAATAGAGATATATAGGAGAGGAAAAACTAAAATATTCTATGAACTAATCCAACTAAATTTCAAAACTCTGGTCAGAAACTACGGGTGCATGTAGTCATGTTTATGTCTGCTATCTGATCTATGGCATGACTCTCATCTATGTTAATTAATTATGTTTAGTCTTACATAAGCAATTAATTAGTTTCAGTACATGGAAATTTGCAGGAGGTCCAAATGGAACAAAGGAAAAATCTCACAAACGGCCATAACTGACTCAATGACCAAAAAGAAAAAAAAAGAATGGAGGAAAACAAAAGGCTTTCCTTGTGTATCACAAGTGGCATCCCATTGATTGAGATGCGCTTTTTGACTTGTGT
This sequence comes from Oryza brachyantha, assembly GCF_000231095.2. Lineage (NCBI taxonomy): Eukaryota > Viridiplantae > Streptophyta > Magnoliopsida > Poales > Poaceae > Oryza > Oryza brachyantha. Next base: position 4,767,067 of record NC_023170.2, read on the forward strand.
GGATTCACACCCAAATTCTGGTTGCAGTTGACAAGGCACTCACCATCACATGCTAATTAACTGTTGCATCATCCTGTTGATTAGTTGTTGAAATGGAGATTGAGCGGTCAAAGAAAAGGTTGTGAGAAATTGAGAGGTCCAAGTCTATGGTTAAGGCAAAGTTGCTCCTTGATTCCTCTACTTTGTCCTCTTATCCTAAGAATTATGTTCTCATTGAAAGCCAGCAACCTATCAACATTTGTCCATAGGATTCTTATTGCTCAAAAGAAAGCAATACATTCTCATCACTTTTGTTTTGTGCCATCCATCACAGTTCGCATAATGTACAAGTAAATTGTATTCTCCATAAAGTAAAATGGTCCTTGATTCATTTTCCACCAAGTCAACCCACACTTCAATTTTATCAAGGCATACCAAAATAAGTTTCACTTGGCAGTTTGCACCGATATACAATAGGAGATCATGTAAAATGTTTTAACTTTTTTATTTTTTATTTAAAAAATAAATAATCTAAAAACTTATTTATAGATTCGAAATTTTTTGGCCATGCTATTTTAATTGGCATGGTAGGTTAACGTTGCTGTATCAGTGAAAAATCATGGGATGGCAAGGATTAGTCACACCATCACTATTCACTAGTGACATTTTATTAACTGTAGCATCATTATTCATAGCGTGACAATATTATCCTATGACCAAAAGATATAGGTAAGTCCCATTTACCCCCTCAACCACGAAATCAGACAAAGCACACACCTCAACTATTAAATCTTACACAACTCAATTGTTTAATTAGATGGTTACGCACCTCACTTGTATAATCTAGACACTTAACCTACACACAATGTGTGTGTTTTTGAGGTTTCAGCCCAAACTATCGTGTTGGTGTAGGAGGCGCCACCCTAAAAGTCCTAACCTTGATAGCCATGCATAACGCTATGGGAATCGATGCACAACTTTGCACATCTAGCTGGGCGCATTTGCTCGGTGAGCATGGTCCTAAAAGAAACTGAAAACATTTGAAATAGCGCGTCTGATTAAATGATCAGATTAAATAGTTAGGATATGTTATTTGCGTGGTTCTGTAGTTGAGGAGCTACGTACTTTATGAAAGTTGAGGGAGGTAAATCTTCTGAAAGATTTATTTTTAAAAATAAGAATGGCAAGGGTTAGTTTATAAATTAAAATTTAAAAGGTTCAAAAAATTTCTAAAATCACGCCCAAGAGGCCAGCCAGGCTCGTATTTCGCAGGGTTTTACTTGGATTTCATGGCTTAATTCAGTTCAAAGTAAAAACCTATTATGATTTTAAAAGGGTTAGTTTTTAAAATTAAATTTTAAAAGGTTTAAAAATTTTGAAAATCGCCCCCAATAGGCCGTGCTCGTATGTTACAGTGTTTTATTTGGATTTCATTACTTAATTCGGTTCAAAGTAAAAGCTTGTTATGATAATATTGTGCACGGTGAAAATATGAAGGAAAAAAGAAACTCTGAGGTTCCAAAGGTTTGATGGCAACACAACGAGGGGAGAAAAGAAAGTATTACCAGCTCTGTCCTAAACTATAATTATTTCTAAATGGGAAATTCTCCGGTTGAGTACATAGATGTTCTAATAGCAATCCCTCCAGTTTGACAATTAATATCGGTTTCAAACTTTTAAAATTTTAACTAAGTAATAACTTTAAAATACTTAGTTTGAAGATACTAAGATATCAGTCTTAAAAAGTAATCAAATAAAAGTAATTAATTTTTTTATTTCTAGTATATTTTAATAGAAAATCATGCTCAAAGATAGATTTGGAAGATCATATTGTTATCCAAAATGATAGAAATTATCAAACTAGAGGGGCTATATTCGTGTTTCTTCTCAAGAATGATAAAAAATATTTCTAAATATATACTACATCCCAAATGTAACATTTCTCGATTGTTTACCATGGATTAAGCTTTAAATGAAAATTCTACTATACTTCTTAATTAATAAGGAGTGGATGAGCGCACAGCATATATCTTCTCAAGAGGATAGAAAAGTTAATTCTAAATATATACTACCTCTGTTTTAAAATATAAATATTTATAAGTTATTTAACATAGATTAAGCTTGAGAAGAAAAAAACTATTATACGTCTTAGTAAATGAGGAATAAATGATGACGGATGGATAAACGAGGGATAAAAAGAGAATAATTTTAAATGAGGAATAATTGTTGTGATAAATAATGCCACTATAAAATACTAAAAGATTTAAATCCTAAAAATACAATCATCTTGAAACAAATACAATATATGATTAAGTATTTATTCAAATTCATATACAAAGCATATCGGAGGTAGCAATAGAATATGATTTCTCTCGCGGGAGAACCGGAGACTTTCCAATTGGACACGACGTGGCCGCAGCGCCGCGTGCACCTTCCAACCACCCTAATGGCCCCACGCGTCAGCCTCAACGCAGCTGGTACTCGCACCCGCCGCCTACGTGGAGCGGGCCCACGTGTGAGGGAGCCCTCCGAGCCGTCGGATCCCATCGGGAGAGCCTCATCGGACGGTCAGGATCTGCCGTTGGCCTCGTCACCATCGTCGTCTCCGGCTGCGCAGCCTTATTATTTTCTCTCATTCCCTTGCCATGGCGGAGGGAGGAAGAGGAGGAGGAGGAGGAGGCCAGGAGGAAGCCACGCGCCGCGAGACGTGGAGACCTGCTCCCTCCTCCCCATCCACTTCTCTTCTCTCTCATCCCCTGTCTGTGTAGATCGAGTTGAGCTGTTTGCCTCTCTCTCTAAAGCAGCGTCGCCTGAGCAGGGGAGGAGTGGAGGAAGAAGGTTAGGCGAGGCGGGCATTTCTCTCTCTCTCTCTCTCTCTCGTTTCTTTTTGCGTTTGATTTGAATATGTTTTGCCTATTTCTTTTGGTTTCGTGGTGGGTTTGGTTGATTCCGCGTACGATTCCGTCCTCCTTGAATCAATCCGTTGTTCATGTTTGTGGCAGGCACGGCGGCGATCAGATGGATGGATGTTAATATGTTATTGTTCGTTTGATTCGAGATTGTAGAACCAAATTCATTTCTTCCTCTTCTCTATAAAAATTATACTAATCCAAATTTTTAGAAGTTAGATTATACGTACGTTTTTTGTTTGTTTCTTGGAGAATTTTGTTTCCTAAACGACAAGAGGGACATTGTTTTGGTGGCTCTGTCTCCTTGGTTTGTTCATATCGTTCGGGAGATTCTTGGGGCGTGAGAAGATGCACAATCAGGGCGGGTATTTCGATCGATTGATTGTTTCCTCTCTTCGTTTCTTGCTTTTTTTACCCCCTCCCGTACCCCGATCGTACGATCGCGACATATGCAATTTGCTTGCTTACCCACCAAATCTTGGATTGGTGCTAGTGAAAACGATTTAATCTGCTTAGCTTCGTATTTCAGAATAATGAATTAACCGTATATGAATTTTCTTTTGTTTCTTTTCACTTTAATACTGATTTGAGTTTTATCTTCTGTTTACTACGAACATTATTTACTGAATTTGACCATCATTTAGTTTTGTACGATTAATTACCGCCATTTCCCTTTAAATCCCTGGCATTCAGTAATGGCGCTCAGTATTAGTCAATGCAAGATGGATGTCAATTTGATGTATTCTAGGCTAATACTAGGGAGCGTACTTTTAATTAAAGATCATTTTTTTAATGTGTCGATTCCATGGTAGCTTGGCGTGCTAGTGTGGATATGAGTGGATTCACCTTTCAGCCAAAGGCAAAATGATCTCAGCTAGAAAGGGAGCAGTCCTAGACCACCAGTAACTTTTCGTTCTTTTCGGCTGGTGGAATGGGAAAAAAAAAGGTTTTTCATCCTTGCACAAGTCTTATGGTTGTAGGAGCGCCCTCAAGACCTAATCTATATGTAGAGTTAATTTGTATGCAGGATTCACCTAACTGAAGTTGTCTTCTGACAGTGTTGTTTAGTTTGGTCACATTTGCCACAACTGTATCTGTGAAGTTGTTTTTGGTTGTGCTTTTGATGGTGAGCAGGTCTAGTTTTCATCAGTTTATATGTGGTTTTTTTGCATCTTAATAATTTCAAGAAGTATTTTTCTATGATTCTCACTATCTATGCTGATGCTGTCAGGTGTAAATAGTAGGCATTGCTCTGCAAATACTTTTGGTTGTGCATATTAATGCTACATTTGAGTGCATATTATCATAGAGATTGTTTTTCTCACTTTAGTTGTTTGTGGATTATAAGTGTAGCACCCAAAGCTCTGTTTGATTTCAATATGCTAGATTGCTAGTTATGCCTTAGTCCAATTGTGATATTTTGTTGACATGGTGTATGACTTGTTCATCTGTCAAATTTGTCCTGCTTCATTTTCAGTTGAATACCTGATATGGATGAATCCATGGGAAGGCGTACAGTTGGTGGTCTACTATTGACCAAAGGGGGTTCAATCCTTGTATACAGGGAAGACAGCCCGCGCCACAAAGCGACTACTTGCTGTACGCGCCTTGGCTGTAGCAGCAAGCTTTTTCGTGACAAAGACAAGAGAATGCGCAGGCCAACCAAGGAAGCAGCGACTCAGGAATCACAACTTGTCATTGGATCCAACAGTTTGTCACCTCAAGCAAGAATGGCTTATGGCAGTAGCACCAGCAGGAATGCAGCAGGCAACTGTAGCAGAACTGGCAACAGGCCTAGAAGAGAAACTGCTAGCAAGGATCTACTTGCTCGTCTGAAAGAAAGGGTCAATGCATCGAAGAAGCGCTCGTTGAGTGAAGGGAGTAGCCCATCATCACCAAACAAATCCAGTGCAGGTTCCTTGAGTAGTAGTAGTAGATCAATTTCAAGACCATTGCATCGGTCAGCTGCCAAGGCTAGGAAGGATGGAGGCAGGAATGGAAGCATTGCCAGAACACGTAGTGGTAGTAATGGAAATTCTGCAGGAGATGGGCATACAAAGGTTGATTGGCAAGGACCTGCAGGTGGATTTATTTCTGGAAACTTGTTCAGACATAGAAGTAGACATCAAGGAGAACCAGTACCTTATTCAGAGGACAGTTTAAATGACAGTGAATACTGGCGATACGGTTTGGATGAAAGTGATGAGGTATGGCTTTTCATAATTAATCTTAAATAATCAACCTATAGATGTTCTGACAATGTGTTGATTCTTACATAAAAATAGAATGTATTGGTGAAAAGGGAATACAATCCTACCCTGATGCATTTTGTTAATCAACTGTGATACCTTGATGCATTCGTTAATCAACTGTGAAACAGTGAAATTAAATTCCATTGTCTTGCAGGATGCATCCAGTGATCGGCATAGAGGAATGAGAATGGACATCGATGACATGTCTTATGAGGTTAGCTATTATTCAGTAACTTCTGATACTGATATTTATGTTAGTAATATTTTAGCGCCAAGTATCTTTTATTTGGAATTTATCCTTGCCTTTTGTTTGACGTTGGCTTTGTGGCATTCTAGGAATTGCTTGCTCTAGGGGAAACAATTGGTACAGTAAGCACTGGTCTTTCAGATGATGAGCTGTCAAAGTGTCTTAAAAGAATCCTCTATGTGCCCTCAGCTTCAACAAGTTATGAAGATGGAGATATCAAATGCATCATATGCCAGGTATATTCAATTACTAGCAGTCCAACATTAGAATGTTGTGTAGTTCGATATATTTTCCGTTGCTATGATGACTCATGATATCCTTTACTGTAAACATTTCTCCAGGTATACAACTGAATGATATTTACATGTTCAAGCTTTATGCTCCTCTTAGTAAACATTTGTTATTTAATTATTATTTGAAATCATTAGGATAAGGAACTATCCAAGACATGAAATAAGAAGGAATAATGATACCGTGTTCGCACTCAAACTTCTCACCCCAGATTTCTTTGTTTTCCGCGCACACGATTTCCGAATTGTTAAACGGTATATTTTTTGCAAAAAATTTCTATAGGAAAGTTATTTTAAAAATCATATTAATATATTTAATATATTTTTTAATAAATAATAATTAATTAATCATGTACTAATCTATTACTACTTCCGTGCCAGTTAACTAACCCCATCTTTCTCACATGCCGAACACGGCCTGAGTATTACATAATTACTATTGATGCTAAGCATATTTAAACATCGTAGCCATTATAAGCCAGTCTGATCATATTGCACTATTCTAAAATACTAAAATGTCATGAGAAGTCAGGATAGGAATAGTAATGATATTTAACCTGAGACAATGAATAATAATATATCGTACTGAAAATTATGAAGCAACAATCAACAAAAGAAAATTCTGGTTTTAGATTGCTGAAGGAATTTCATAGCACTTGAAAACTCCTGAAAAGAATCTGGATGACATGTTGGATAAGTTCCCTTTTGTTTTTCTTTTTTGCCTTTTCAGGAGGAATATTTACCTGCTGAGGAGGTGGCCGAGATGGCATGCGAGCATTACTATCATATCACCTGCATCCAACAATGGCTTCGACAAAAGAATTGGTGCCCAATCTGCAAATCCGTCGGTTGTTCTATGAAACCTTAGTGGGCTAGACAGAACGAAATGCAGATTTATTTTGTTTACATAGATTTCATGGTATTCTTTATTTAGATTTTGAACTGTTTGTTTAAATGTCCAGAAGTGTTCTTGCTCTCGCTCCACGCTACAGTGTAGTCAGGGCAAACAAAATTAGCAGGATCCAGGAAATAAGTCCAGTAGATAAAATTTTGTTATCGAACACATGGCCCCTTTTATACAACAATTTAAGTCCAAACTGTTTTTCATTGATATGACAACATCTGGTGGAAATGGATTTTTACAAGTCTGGTAAGTTGCTTTGCACTCTTCAAATATCAGTCATTATAAAAATTTCGCAGCATTGATTCAACATATATCTATCATCTTGCAAAATTTCAATGTACACAAAATGGGTAGTTTAGGTTTTCATCCAAATAAAGTATTGCACGTTCTCATCCAAATAAAGTACTTAGTTCTATGCTAAGCCTAACTCCATTAATCAATAGAAAAAAATATAAACAAGAGGGATGATTTGCTTCTTGAGTGTGTGTTGTGAAGTGAGAGCTCAATCCTGTATATATCTCTATATACGAAAGCTATGCAGTTTCTCTGCCTAGGAACGTTCCATGTGGGACTGCCCACAACTCAGGAAATGAGAAGGCAGCCCACAACTCAGGAAATGAGAAGGCAACGCTTGGTCCCGTACTAGCAATGAGAGGGAGGGACAAGGCAGTAAGGTTGAAGGCAGGCAACACTGCAATCCACAGCAGGCAGCAGCCCTCTAGGCGCTAGGCCGCGCCGCTCGCAAAACAAAATCTTTCCCAAAACTACATGTCCTTTGATTTTTTTTTTTTAATTTATTGTGACTTACCTTCTTCTCGAGTAATGAGTGTTAAGTAACAAATATTTAAGCTTAACTACCCTATAATATTTCATCAAATATCATTGGCTAATAAATAATCCTAATAAACCTTTATACTCCTTTCAATTTTTTAAATTAACGCTGTTCACTTTTAATCTATGATTGACTATGTGTCTTATTAAAAAAACTATATAATTATTGATTATTTTGTTATGATTTGATTTATTACTAAAATAACTTTAGGTATAATTTATAATTATGTATATTTGACAAAAAAAATTGAATAAAATAAAGGGTCAAATATAAATCTAAAAATTAATTGTATCAATTTAAAAAATCAAAGGGAGTATTTAGGTGTGCGCGGCAATGCCGTGCGTTGTTTCTTGTAACTGTCATAAGGCAGTCACAAACAGTGGCGAAGGACGAAAAAAATAGGTGTGAAAATTAGATGATCACTATCCAGGCAACCGCAATCCATATACGGTATACTCAAGCATCATCATTTGGCTTTTTCAGGAAAAAGACAAAACAATATATTTGTAAAAAAATAATTTCTGAATAATTTTTATATATGTGTTCTTAGGGATCTAAAAACAAATGATAAAAAATAAACTACATGAAAAGTACTTTAAGGTACTAAAAATTTTAGTGCAAAATTATGGTATCTCAAGGTACCAAAATTTTATACTGAAAAATTTGATACCTCAAGATAATTTTTTAAAGATGATAAAAAAAAACTCCTAAATTTAAAGTTAAAAATTCAAATTTTGACTTATAAGCATATGCAAAAGCAAAACATAAGGCTGCAAATAAGAAATGACAATTATTGACGCCTTTTCCTTACCTATCCATTCTGAAAGTAGAAACGGACATCTGCTCTCTAGTGCTCTAGCATTCTAGCTAGTATCCAGCTCGTTGGCTCATGGTGATGCCTTAACACGCCTCGATCCTCGTTGTCATTCGCTACGCCGACATGCCAGACGTCGTCCCTCGCCTCAATACACCTCCTCAGTCACACTGCGCTTATATGGTGTTTAGCCTCACCTTGCCACGGCGAAGAGGAGATGTTTCACTTTTCATGCGCCTCCGCCTCAGACGCGGCGAGGAACCGTGTGAGGCATGCACTGTGAGCGCTCGCCGCCCCGATGTGGTCCCTGGGGACAGAGAGGAGCTCGGTGTGGTCTAGGGAACAGATAGAGGAGGAGCTACACTTCCGCCGCCGCCGCCGCCGTCTCGCGGTCTGTCCGCGGGCGACGCCGCCTCCACCGCTAGGGGTGGAGCTATAGCAAAGTAAAGTAGATGCCATTTATTTATTTTCTTTAATGTTTTGAACTAAATTTAAACTGCTACGGGTGCCCGAATTTGAATTAAGGGGATGTATATATGGTGAAAATTAATATACATAGCTCTGCCGCCCCACGCTCCGCCAGATCCGACCTGAGGGAGAGAGAGGCCGTCGCAGGAGAGGAGCTCCGGCGGGCGGGGAGAGACAGATAGAGAGCAGCGGGGGAGACCGCGAGACCGGCGCCAGCGTCGTCGTCATCGTCACCGCGAGACCTGCCAGATCTATAGTGTCGTCGTCGTCACGAGACCAGCGTCGGCGTCGTGGTCATCGCGAGGACCGGCGGGCGACGTCGGCATCGTCGTCGTGGTCGTCGCGAGGACGGGCGAGGAGGGAGCAGCGCGGAGGGTGGGAGAGCGCCAGGGGAGAGAGAGCGCTAGGAAGAGAGAGAGGGGATGGTGGGCCCATTTAAAGCTGAGGTGGGTCCCACTTTATGTGCCTTCCATTGTGAAATGAGTGGTTTCTGGAGGGGTTTCGATCGTCTACGTGGCACATGGGGGTGTACCCCCCACTGTGAATGGCCTCATAGTCCTCGTCGGTCCTAGCGATTGTCTGCCCAGCCACATCCGACTTGTCACACCTAGATGTCCTTACCGCCGCACACTTGTGTAGCCATGCATCCACGCCATTGTTGGCCCATCCCCAAATCGCTTGTGTAGCCAAGTAGCTGCCTATGATTGATTGTCATCACTGCCTAGTCGGAGTAGGGGAAGAAGAGTGAGGGAGAGTGTACTGTGGTCGCGGGTGGTGTAAGGCATGGCGAGCGCCAGACCTTACCCTACCGAGCCGTTCGCAACTGGTTACAAAGGTCGGTAACACCCTCAACCGTCATTGGGAGAGCATCCTTTGGCTGGGATGGAGTGGGGCACCCTACGATTCGGTCGACGTAGGTGTCCTACCCTTATGCCACCGACTTCACCAAAGGCACAAGTGGCCGACATGTAGGCTCTTATGATGATTCCATGTTGAGTTGGCACGACCATTGATCCATGTACTTGCGTGTGATTAGTCGGTTGTGTGCTTTCTTGCATGTTAGGTGTGTTTCTCCATTTTATTCAAAACCCATGTTTTCATAACTTTCTACAAGGACAAGTGAAACTACATTAGTTGATAAAATATGTGTACAAGAAATGCACATTCCCTTTGTTTGTGGAGATAATTGGCTGTCCAAAATGGTACTAAACGACCATTAACGGTAGGCTTCATGAACTAGTTAGGATGAAATTGAAATGGTTAGCTAGGTTTGGGTTGACATTTTATGTGGTACGGGTGGTTAGTAATTCTGCAGGGGAGCTAGGCTAGATCGAGCTTGGTTTGAATTTGGTGGGAACCCAAAGTTATTTGAACGAAACAATTATTTTCTTATTTTATGCTGAGTTGAATTATTTAGTTTAGAATATTTAATGATAAAATTATGCAAAAAATAGGTCAATTATTTTTTACGCAAATGACATAGAGAAGGATGGCGTAAATGTCATTGGTATCAACGACCTATTTGTAAAGAAGTTCTATAAAAAAGATCTTATGTAAGAAAAAATATTTATAAATAGGTCCTTAGTGAAAAATATAAGGGGCTTCTGCAAATTTGTCACTAGTAGTTTTTTATTACAATGATGTCACTCAAATAACAGTTCTAGTGGTAATTTCGCAATTGTCTAGTGGCAAATTTACAATAACGATTCAATTCAATAGTAAATTTGTAATTGCCCCAAAATATAACTAACACTAAGGACCTATTTGTAAATATGATTTCTTATATATTGGTTCTTTTTCTAGAGTGGTGCTGTCCTTCTCTGTCTCTTGGCTACTGGAGGCAAGGATCTTGGCGCTAATGATCGTGCCATGCTGCACATTGAACTTCGGCGCCAATGATCCATTCTTCATTAAGTTTTCTTAGGAGCCCATTCATAAAATAAGTTCTATAAAATGACTAAAATGTAAAAAATATTACTTGATTTATAAGGAACAGAGCACCAGGATGGTATGATTTGCCGACCAGGAAACAAATTTGTTGGATTCGAGGGACCCTAAAAGATGGGCACTGATTCTATCAGCAGGGAAATGAAACAACATTGACCATTGTTCCACTAATAACTTTTCTAAAAAACCTACAGTTCACAGTTTAGAATAGAGGAAAGGATTTGAAAAGGAATGTTTCTCTTTTTCTTCCCCATTTTTTTAGGGTTTGAATACTAGGTTTCTAAAAAAACCTAGTATTCAAGGTTTCTTTCACGTGCATCAGATAAACGTGTATAGCAGTTAACAACATCCTGACGCCTGAAGCCGTCTACCAAGACGTCTACCAACTCAGGCTAATTGTATGGCAAATTGGCAATCCAAGATATTGGAGATGACTAATAGGTTCATCATACTTTATACACCTACAGAAACAACAAAATATAAGCATGTTATTCAACCATTTCATTCTTTACATAAGACATAATGCAAACTCCCGATCACTGATGGCTCGCGATTTTCTTAATCAGCTGCATCCTTCTGGTAACATAAGAACTTCATAGCAAACTGCAAGAATTTTCTCCGCAAAAACTCATGCGAAAAATATGCTTGATCCAAACTGGGCCTACCAAAGGCGATGCTCATTCTCATGTATTGATGGAACATATTACTAGCTGCACCTGACATCAAACATTAGAGGCATCCGGAACACAAGACAAGAACTAGGACTCTGAAGCACGGTACCACACGCCTGATCCCACCAAACCAATATGCAACTCAATGCTCAAATGCTACGGACTTCATCCAGCATGGCAAACATTTCCCAGAGTGACCGATGAATCATATCAAACTACTTGGACACGGACCCTGGTGTACACTGGTCAAATACATTCACTGAAGAGATGATCTGCTCTAGTGGTCAAAGCAGGTGGCACGGTTTGTTATTCGGAGGTATCATACTACTCACTTGCTAGGTACAAAAAGAACGAAGCACGGGATATTTAAAATGGCAAAAAAAAAAGAAAGGTCGCAGAGGTCGCGCCAGCCCAGCATCAAATATTAAGGGCAATGAGGTGCTCCTGCAAAAAACCAAAAACTATTGCTTATTAGCAACAAAGGGATGTCAAAGCACCATAACAATCTCATGCAGATAAAATCTGGTGTTGACAACATAGTTGTAGATGAAATGGTAGATTGGTAATGGTCTGAGTGAAATTAGGCAGTTATAGGACAAAAAGAACGGTTTAATTGCCCACCATATATTGCACTACTTGAAGCTTAGAATATAGAAACATGGCATATTACTTTTAGTAGAAGTCTTTTCATGCTAACGCCAAAGCAGCCAAACACGCAACGGACTAGTTGATTGAGGTGGCAAGAAAGAATCACAATCACAAAAGGAGCTGTCCCCTTCATGTGAAATGAAGCTTTCAAGAACCACTCAAGCCAACTATTGCTCCTAAACCAAACATACTTTCGGCAATAACAGCCAAACCTTTTCTATCAGACTTTTCAAGCACCGAAAAGGGAATACTGGAGTGAGCATCTATCATAGGCATCTCAAAAATAGATGTCCCGAGAAAGTTCAGCTTTTATTCAGCTCTCATCGCTCACTAATTCTTTAATGGAAACAAACAAAGTATATATCATCTAACCAACAGAAGATAATTTAATAAGTCATGCAATGGATACATGAGCAAAAATGAGCCACAGATGGCTAGCTGTCCAGGTAACATTGTAAGCTAGAGTGAAATATCACCTGTACAAGACGCAGAAAATGAGAATTCTCAACCTTGAAGAACCTTCAACGGATCTAACTGCCCACTACAGTAACTGGAAGGAACAGCTGAGAGTGCAAGCCTTCCTTTCCACTCTTCGCCTGGCTTCAGAGTTATAGGCTTCTCAACAGCAGCAGGCTCCACACAAAGCATGTGTTTGTATTCTCCATCTCCAAAATCTTGCATAGCTTTTGCCTTCTTGTCCCAAGGGTTCCAAACAACTGCAGAAGAAAACAGCAGCAATAGAGACATGAAATATCACACTTCATTGCAAAAATTAGTTAGGTCAACATAAAAGATTTGACATCAGATCAAGCTTACCTGCATCTGGAAGTCCTTCTTTTGTCAAGACAAATGTTCTTTTCTTTTCGTGATCAATAATTGCAATTTTTGAGGGTGCAGCAAGATATACTTTATCAATCTTGACATAAAAAAATTAAGGTAAGAAACTTGAATGTTAGTTATTACAAGCAATGTAGATATTTAACAGTCTTAGACTTACCTCTGATTCAAATACAATAGCATCCCCTTGTTCTGTAAAACGCTCCTTTCCCTTTAAATTGTCAAGGTAATCCATTGTTTCCAGCCCTTCAACACGCACTTCACTGATAACAGGCTGAGTTAAGGAACATGATAGCAACTACTTGCATACAAATGTTTCTAACCCAAAAGAAAAGGGAAACGATTGTGCATTAGGAACCATTATAGGCCTGATTTAGCAATATCGCTGCCCAAATCAGGAATTTAGACTGTTATATTTGCATTCTTATAGTTAGTTCAAACAAACTCTTGTAGATAACGATATTTGGGAGCACATATAGGTATAATGCAATAACATGACAGTATAACACTGCCACAAAAATCATGTTCCATGTCGTGGTGCTTGCAATGTGCAATATAATGTGGAAGTAACATTCATTCTTTTTTGTCTAAGCTTCTCATGAAGATGATGCTGCTTTCTACAGATTCTACCCAATACAGATTCAAAAGTCCACATGAGATCACTCTGTCTGAAATGTTCTGACATAGTTAAACACATGCATTAGTACAACAGTTGTAAGTTTCCACTTTCCAAGACATAAGTGGCTAAACCAACAATTGTAGTAGATCATTACAGATATCAAAACATAATAAAAATAAAGTGGAGAAGAAAGCAAACATAAAATGTCATCAAACACATACCTGATGTCAGAGACAGAGAAGTATGTATGATATGCAAATGTATAGGAGAAAGATCTTCCATCTGTGTTGGTATTCCTAATCCGAGAAGTGAGACTCAAATCCCCATTAGGACCAAGAGCAACTCTCAAGCGGAACTCAAAACTGTAAACATTGAATAGGCCAAGAACAGAATTAGGCATCTTCAACACATTGCATGACTAAAAAGGATAAAAGAAATTATCACTTGTCAATCTAAATATGCAACAAAAACCTGTGAGGCCAGATCTTTAAGTCTTCATCAGAAGGCTTGAGAATCAGATCAACAAAAGCTTTAATAGCAGGGTTTACTGGTAAAGGTGGTGGATTATCATCAATAGTCCATAATCGGTTCCTAGCGAATCCATGTTGTTCAAGATTTCCATGTGTTCCAAACTGCATTGATGATGTGATTTCTGGTGATCTGTTCAGAGAGTTTTCTATCATGAAAAAGTCACTATAGGTAAAGGCTTGACTTACTTGAGGGAAGCAAATGGGTATCCCACCACGAATGGCTTTTGGAGGTTTGAAAATAGCCTGCAACAGAATATATTACTTTCAAATGATATGACGATTCAAACATATGGCTGGCAAAGCAACACCACAAAAATAGAAACAATAAAACTTCAGGAAAAAAAAGCAATTGATTTGTCTAATTGAATCTTATACTAGCCCACAAGAAGTGACAGCAGAAGACAACCAATTCTGCAGTGCAGAGATGGCAGAGATGAGGCAGAAATATTTTGCAATAGAAAAAGGTTTAATACATTCGACAATTACAATTGTACAGGGAAGAGACAAAACAAGGGTGAGCTATGAAATAAAGAGTCATTCATTTACATAATTTAATTCATACAACTATTGACCAATGAGATCCAGAAATGATTGCGCACCTTACTGCTGACAAAAAGCAACTCCTCCCCATGGTCATTCTTCCATGAGGTTACTTGACCTCCATAAAGATAAACCTGAGAAAATATAAAACCATTCATTATCCATCACAGCAAAATGAGTTTTTGGATTTTGCAGGGTATTAACAGACCATAGAATATTCTATTTTGAAAACAGTGGAACAGGAAAGGGCACATTTGATAAAAAAATCACGTGATGTAGTACACTTTGATATGGGGAATGTGGAACCATCGGCAGCACTGCAATGATTTGGAAAACATTGACACAATCACACAACTGTAGAACTACATAGGTGAAAAGAGGGATGTATACACGCAACTTACCTATCAGTACTCACACAAATCTGGCACCTGATGATGGTTTTACAGGTTCAGAATATGAAGGTTATATCAAAATGATGGCCTCTGTCTGACGTATAGACGCTTCACTAAACATACCAATATTCATATAAAACTGGTACGTGATGATGGTTTTACAGGGCTCAGAATATCAAAGTTTTCTGAAACATATAAAAATGGCAGGCTACACCCTATATGACATAGTACAAAAGAAATATTAAAAATCCCATCTCCTCCTTGTGCCAAAAACATAAACCACAAACTTAAATGGATGAACAGGACAAGAGACTCCATACTGACCAAGCTGCAATTTGATGAACTATTTGGCATTGGTTTCTTCTGAAAATTAGTTACATCAATATGAACGATATAAAAAATATAGGCAATAATGTACAAACAGTATCAAAACAGAGGATGCATCCAAACTTGTCAGAAACAATGCCTTACATCCATAATAGGATTTCTACCCACAAGGGCTCAAAAACATACATGAACCACAAATTTCTGTACAAGGCAATCTAGAAACAGAACAGAGTAACACAAGAGGCCCTTGTCCTTGTCAAATTATTATTATATCACCGAAAAGCAAATTCTATTTTCGAACAGGGCAACTATCACTTAATAAATCCTACAATACAGCATCGCATTGGAGCTTTTAATACATTGCAAACACTTGCCTAAAAAATTTCCATGGAACATCAATGGCGACAGACATTTAACACGTGAAGACCTTCCCGACTGTGATCGTGCCATCGTCCATTGCGATGGCAACTCTCCGCGTAAAAGTAAACTAAAAAGTTAACATCTCAACCAGCTAGATTGCAAGTTCCCAAACGCGGATCGTGCAAAGCTGCCACTAAATCATCCCACCGAAACGAGCGAAACAAGACGAAATCACGCGCCGCAAACCACGAGCCACCTACGAACCCAGCGCGGATCAGCCGAATTCCCGCCGGATCTGCCGGAATGGAGCCCGAATCAGACAGAATCGCGCGCCTCCCACGCGGCCGCGCACACCACCAACACGGAAGGAGCGAGCGAGAGAGAGAGAGAGAAAGGGGGAGGGGGTTGGCGCGTGGGAGGAGGGGGGGAGAGGGAAAGCCGAATCGGGGGTACCTCAGCGGAGAAGCCGCGCGCGCCGCGGAGCAGGACCTTGTCGAGGCCGGAGGATCCCCTGACGAGCTCGTGGAACGGCGGCTGCCGCTGCTGCGGCGGGGGCGACGGGGACGACGGCGGCGGGGCGGCGGCGGCCATCGCGCCCCACGCGACAGCTGCGACGAGGGAGCCCTAACCCTAGCCCTACCCTTCCCACTCTCTCCCTCTCCCGCGCGCGCGCGGGCCAACTTGCCTCCTCTTTTTGGGGTTTATTTGGTGGAGAGAAGCGTAGGAGGAAGAGGAGAGGGGAATGGCGGAGGAAGTGTGGGAGGACGGCGAGGGGTATTTATACGCGACGCGACGGAGAAGGAGGGTTGGGGTTGTGGAATTTATGAGAACTTGAGGAGGTTACCTGCAAAAGTGATCAGAATTTCCAAAGATTTAGTGTTACATTTACCTAAAAAACTGTAGTAGTAGTATTATAAGAGAGGTAATAAGATAAGATAAATCTAAGGCCACGTACCACGGTAATTAACATAAAACTTTTTTCATTGTTAATTGGGAATGCTTGTTGATACAGCAGAGCGATCGTTGCCATGGTTAACAACCGCTTAATAATGACTCTTAGTTTTACAAAATAGAAAGTTGGTTGCATAATGATGAAAAAATAAAAATAAGAATAAAAAATTATTTTTATGTACTAATACTGAGAGCATTTTTTATGTTTTAACTTTTGTAAGAGTATAGTCTCTAAATAAGTTTATCTTGACTAATAGAGTATACCGAGCTCTACCTTTAAATACATTATTTCCATGTATTAGAAATTGACGAGCTAAGTTAATTAGGATTAACAAACAGCACACGTAACAAGACGAGGTTGGTTTTGTTGATAACCAGAGATTGGAAAAGATATTACAGGGAGGAGCTGCTATAGAATTGGTATATTCAACTCGTCGTACGAACATATATACCTTACGGTACGATATGTTCTTTTAGAGGTTAGAATTAACCGATTGGCTCTATAAATAAGAAATATAAATAAGAAATATGATTAGCATATGATTAATCGAGAATTAATATTAAAAAGTTGGAAATTAATTTGTTTGATTTTTAAACAAACTTCTATGTAGAAATTTTTTTTATTTAAAAGTACGTTTATAAATTTTGAGGGAGTATAGCTAATCTTGCTAGGCCCGTGTTTAGCATAAGTTAACATACCCTTATATTCCCTCGTTTTCTGCGCGCATATTTTCCGGATGTATTTTTTATAAAAATAGAAAAATTATTTTAAAAATCATATTAATCTATTTTATAATTTGTTATAATTAATAATAAATTAATCATATATTAATCTATTACGACCGCTACTTTTTACTACCGCCCAAGGCAGCTAGGTCAGGTAGTTTAGAACGAGATCGATATATACCAATGCTCCTTTAGCGATCTATCGAACAGTTCGTGCATCAGATGGTGTGGATTTTGGTACAAAGATATAGCACCATCATACTAGGGCCTCGGACCATATGTTAATTTAACTTCTTTTTCACGCGCACGCTTTTCAAACGATTAAATGGTGTATTTTTTTAAAAGTTTTTTAAGAATAGTTGTTTTAAAAAATCATATTAATCTAGTTTATTTTTTTACTAATTAATTATATATTAATCTATTACTACGTTTTCTGTGCCGGGTAAGTTAACTTAGCAGCCGTTTACGGAATGCGTCCTAGGTGATATTGGTGTTTCCATGAGAGTAAATGCACCATGAATATATATTGTTCTTTGATATTGAAACCCCTTTTCCCATTTATTAAAATAATTTAAGGTATTCCACTTGTATTTAATGTGATCACAATTGGAGCCTTCTCTTTTGTGAAGATGTTCAGTCGTGTCTCATATATCCAAAAGACTAATGGGTGAATGTTTGCATGTACGCCCGTTATCCCCGCAAGCGCAATTTTACGTACAAACTTGATATACACAAACCTTTTTATACAAAACTTTATATTTTATATATATATATATATATATATATATATATCTTTCTAAGATGATATTTTCAGTGTAGATATTTTATATGTTAAATTTATTTCCGTGTACAAAATTTTTGTATATAAAATTTCTATGTATATAGACAAGACTATACATATGAATAAAAAATAAAAAAGTTTGTATATATAAACATTTTAATTACAGACATTTAACGGGTTAGCAAGCACGCAAGAGTTCATCCATTAGACCTAGGACCCTCATATATCTTAGGTAAATTAGACGGGTTAGACATAGATATATGCATATTATCTTTTAATTTGTATAGCTCGTTTCATACACCACTAACTTTTTATCCTCTTTCGATCTTTCCTTTTCTATAAATAAGTCTAAAGAATCATGATATCTTCTGTAGGTAAGGTAAGATTTTACCATCTCCATCTTCACCGTCAACATCTATCATTGCTAATTGCCATATATTCTTGGCTGCCCTACTCTCTACACTTATCCAGATTCGGTAGGCAGGTTTAGAGGCATGACTTCAGTCTCATCTATCAACATCTCTCATATTAAAGGGGTAAAAGAAGAATCTTTATGGAATATAGGTAATATTCTATCATATTAATTCCATTTCTTTTAGACCTGGACTTATTTGATACAACAAAAAAATAGAATTAGTTCTAAATTAAGAAAGTCCATGTAAATTTGCACTTAATTAAAATATACATATACTAGATGCTAGATAAACACAAGATTTATCCTAAAAAATATCCATCACTAACTCTGAAAGATATAGAACCCAAACAGTGGTTCAACATCAAAATAGATTTGGAACAAAATAGCATGAAAACAATGAGTCTTGTACTTTTGTTTCTACAGTGCGAATCATATAGGAACCTTTTCAGCCATATAAACACATGCATTCACACGGTCTTAAAGCTATTCCTGAGGAGGAGAAGCCAACACTAGTGGTACCATTATTTTCACAACTCTTTCGTGCAACCAAAAATCTAGTACAAATCACACATATAGGCTGCCTTGCTTCACTTATATATATATATATATATATACATATATATATATATATATATATTTCAAATATTCACCTTGCACACAATCCACACTTTTTTTTTGGCTGTGCCTACAAAACTCCAGAGAAGAAAAAAAAATGAGAGTAGAAAATTAGCTGTTGTGGTTGGCACTGTGGCCTTTTATGACCTTGGATTCCCAAGGTGGATCCCATGGAATTTTGGAAGGATGAGAAAAAGGTGAGCAGGGGAAGAATCCACTGCCAACGCTTGGATGGTAGCCGGCCCAGGAAAGATGGACGGTGGATGGTGGCCCCGCACCGAGCTGGGGGCTGGGCCCACTCCACAGTGCCCTATCGTCTGACCGTGGGCCCCACCTGCATGGAGTGGCTAACAACTGGCTATGGTATATTGGTATCTGTCTCTCCGTTGCCTGGTCAAATTGCTCGGTAGGCTTTTGGACTTCGAAGGAGAAGACAAAATATTTCTAATGGTTAATTTTTCCGTGTTTTTTTTGTTGGAATGAAGTTTATGAAAACTAAAGTAAAATTTCCTGCATGTTATAGATTGAAACTAGAGAAATTTTGTATTCACTTAAACCTCTTAAAGAAATCATATGGATTTATGTGTAGATGCATTCGCAATTATTTATATTTTGTATCTTTATGAGTTGAAATTCATTTAAACCAAATATGGCTTGGCTTTTCAAGGATTTGATCGTCCCGAAAGATTAAAAGGGAACACATGAACTTTACTGATAAAGGATACCTTTTTAATAGCATACATTTTTAGGCTAGTATTTTTAAAGTAAATATTTTTGGATTTAAAATTTATACCACAATGTAGTTATTTATACAATGACTTTGATGATTGTACAAGCAATCAGGTGCTTAAAAAGAAAATTTAAGGAATTAAAAATTTAAAATTGACCACTAAATTGACTAAAAGAGTATATTTGGACTAACATGAGAATTTACTTAACACCATATAATGTATATATTTTAGAACATATATAGTAGTATACTACCATTAATATTATTATCAAGAAATAAAAATAATGAAAACACATTCAACTCATCATGTCACACAACTGCTTGTCCATCACATAGTTAAAAATGAATGCTCTTAGCCATTATACTCTTTAATTACGGTGGTGCAAATATGGCCGCATTTTGTTTATTACACATACAAAATTTTCTCCTAAAATTATTGTACCTTTTGGACTTTCACAAGCCATTAAAAATGTGCATCACGAAAGCCTCAAGATTAGCACAACAATACTGGCCACATGCATATATATGAGTGAGGAAAGAGACCCAAAACAGCAAAACGGTGTACTCGTTGGTATGTGCAGTGTGGCGGTTGTGGGCACGTTTTCCATTGAATCGTCCACAAAAATAAGACAAACATTAAAGCAAGGGTTTTTATCATCATTAAAAAACATCTCAAGATACCAAGAATTTTAGTACAAATTTTTGATACTTCAAGGTACAATGTATCTTCAATGTACCTTTAAGGTACAAAAATATGATAGCTTGAGATATTTTTTTAAGGATGGTGAAAAAACTCTTAAAACGAAGTACAATGGTGGTTGTGCACACGATCCATGTAATATAGAAAAATACCAATATAAATCTCTCTGTTTTCAATGATGTTTACGAGACGACCACATACATATGTGGAGTGTGCTTGTAAACTGTAGGCTCATATATAAATAAAATTAGGCCTGGTTGAAATGGAAAAGGCATCGCAATTGACAGATCTAGAAAAAATATTAGGAGAGACTGGATGAAAGAAAACTAAAAAAATATGAACGCAGATGTCTATTTTCAGCTCTCCTTTATCTTCAGGAATACCAAAAATTTTTTTTGGGAGGAGGGACTAAGGGGATTTTAATGGCGTAGATTGAGTAGGGGTGTTGAAGCCCATCTAGCCCTGGTGATAAATTTGTCCTTGATAATTGACAATATACTCTCCTTGTCTGAAAATAAAGTCATTTATGCTATTCATCATTTGTCTAAAACAAAGCTATTTCACCACCCCTTCATATCTCAACCAATCATAATTATTCTCTATTTAAGTTTTTCATATATACATATCTCCTTCTCAACCAATATCACAGTCTTCATGATCTAATCATTATTACCCACTTTGTACCTAAATATAAAAATAATTATATTTTGGATATATATGCAAGGAGACGTGACTGCATGGTTAGGCTCACGTCAAAAGCTGATAGCGCTGAGTAGACGCCTGGACTGTACGAGGAGAAATTGCGTTATTTTCCAACCGAAAGTCGGCGATGTAATATATGCAATTATCTGAACTTTCTGAAGAAATGGTAGGCGCCTCTCTTGGTTGGATGTATATAAGTTACAGGTTGGCTCTCGTTGACTGCTTCTGGATAGCAGCTGTGCGCACGCTTGCATGATTTGGTTTGTGCAGCAATTCACGGCTCTTTATATATATATATATATATATATATATATATATAGAAAGATCATAATCTTGCACTAAGAAGGTATAAAAAATGTTCATACTTCTATGTGTCACCATTGAATCAAGTGGTTCTAATTGAATCTAATTGAGATGTCCTCCGTCATTAAATGTTTGACGTCATTAATTTTTTTATACAAGTTTGACTATTCGTCTTATTCAAAAAATTTACGTAATTATTAATTATTTTTATACCATTGTATTTGTTGATAAATATACTTTTATGCATATATAGCTTTATATATTTTAAATTTTTTGAATAAAACGAACGGTTAAACCTGTGTCAAAAAGTCAACGGCGTTAAATATTTAGGGACGGAGGTATACTTGTGAAGAATAGATTTTACGTGAAATATATCGTTGGATTGCAGCATCTCAGATGCAACACTGTCGTAGTCTTAGAGATTAAGGGCCCATTCCAAACTGTGTTTGGAAATGCTCACCCTGTGCTAAAATATATTCTAGGATTAAAATTTTGTGTCATGATATAATCATATCTGCATTGATTCTCATGATTTCAATGAGTCCATAGCCAATCAGACTCTTAGAAAGAAAATTAAATCAATTCAAAATTTAAAAATTAACCACTGAAGTGACTAGAATTGTATTTTCGATATCTTCTTGGTCTATGCTAAACAACATAAAAATACTTATTTTACAATGGATGTAGCAATTGATTAATCCCATGCAAAACATCATGAGTAAAGTATTGATTATATAAATTTGAAAATAATAATTTGATTTAAAAATAAAACACAGGCCTTTACAATTTGAAAAGTATGCTAACGAAAAACGATAAAGTACCCAACCAAAATGCAGTTTAGGATGGGCCCTAAGGGTGAGTTTGATACCTCATTTTTCCGCTTTTGCTTATACTCATAAGCCAAAATTTAAATTTTTAACATTTAATTTAAAGTTGATTTTGGAGGTTTTTTATCATAGTTTATTTTCCAGCCTTAACTTTTTCCTCTTGCTTAACTTATAAGAATATGCATATAAAATTTTTATTTATAAATTAATTTTTATTTACTAATATGCCATTTGACTTTTTTCAGAGTAGGTGAAAAAGTAGGAGAAGATCACACAAATAAGGTATCTTACCAATGAATGCACCTTTTTAGCTGATTGGGAAGCATGCTTACCTAAAACGGCAAGAGTTTTTGTTCTATCATGCATCCCGCCGTAATGACTTGGTGCTAGTGATTTTACACATTTATATTTCAGACACCGAATCGAATGAAGTAACATTTATTTATTTATTAAGATAACGACATTACTTATGTGCATCAACTAGAGATACACAAAATCATAACTGTGAACACCAAGATCTAAACATTGATGGGTAGAGGTTACAATTTACAAATAGAGGCTACACTAATCATCAGTTTGTTCCTAGCTAGCTAAGATTGACCGGAAACCTCGTTGTAGCTAGGCATATTGGTGATGGTTCGGTGCAAGAAAGAGCACCGATTCATCCCCCAACTTTGTGCACAAATTATGGTTTCCTGGTTAACTTGCAAGCAATGGCAATCCCATGGACTGTATGTCTGTATCATGGGCATGGGCATGGCAATGGTAAAAGTTTCCATGTGTCTTGACCTATCTTTTGAACTCACACCAATCATCCATGGTACATGCGATGTAATTGATGTGCATTTTTTAGTATTTATATATAAAGATGGTTAATAAATTTTATAGGAAGGCATAAAGTTGAAAGTACTAGCACTATCTGTAAATGTCCTTCTAGGGATGAGTAATTAAGATATATAGCAAAAACACATAAAGGATCCCAGACTACCATTTTGTTCTGTTTTTTTGTCGTTTTATGTTGGAATAAACAGGGTCAATTTTACACCAAATTATACTCTGTTCGTCAATTGGCACCATCAACATTTTGGCATACGTTTGGCTATTTATTTTATTCAAAAAATATATACAAATATGTGAACATATAAGTTATAATTAAAAGACATTTAGTAATAAATTCAATCATAAAAATAATTATGTAAGTTTTTAAAATAAGATAATGGTTAAATATTTGCTAAAATGTTGGTGTCATATATTAAAATACGAAAAAATGTAAAAAGTTGTTAGAGGCATAATTTCATTTTTTTTAGAAAAAACAGAAATTCATAATGAAGAGAACATTCTAGCCGAAACGAATGGTCAGGGAACATTAAAGCAGCAAGCTGCATTCCTCCACTTGGAAGGAAACATTTATCCCAATGGAAGACATTAATGGTACAAGA
The DNA here is from genome assembly GCF_000231095.2 of Oryza brachyantha. Taxonomy (NCBI): domain Eukaryota; kingdom Viridiplantae; phylum Streptophyta; class Magnoliopsida; order Poales; family Poaceae; genus Oryza; species Oryza brachyantha. Next base: position 4,790,822 of record NC_023170.2, read on the forward strand.
TATATACTTATGCACACGGTAAACCAAGAGCGAACACATATTACTCTACATCGATTATTACATGTAAATATATACACACGTAAAATTTATAATGATATTGTCCATTTAGAGTTCATCTGACAACAAAGGAAAGGAAAAAAAGAAAAGAAAAGAAAAGACGAAGAACACAATTAAACTCATCTGCAACCGTCGAACCGAGTAGAGAAAAGGACAGCGGAGATGGAGACGACAGCGACAATACAGTCAAGAACAGATGGAGGTTCAGCACAAATGAATGAGACCTGTCACAGAGATCAAGATGACTGAGGAAGGAGGATCCAAGGCTCTGTGCTGGGGTAGCCACACGCTGGATGGAGCAGAGGACCACAAAGACGACCAATTCAGTAGATGTAGAGCGAGCTAGCTGCCTTTGCTTCTCCTATCTGGTCTTCTCGACCCACACACCACCACTTTCCACTTGGCTGGGAGCTTTGGAATCGACAGCAACAGCAGCTAGCCGTGGTGTGTATTGCCCTGACTAAATCTATTTTCTTTAATTTGGGAAAAAACTACTACTTTCGTCCTAGAATAAGTGGCTTTTAGAAGAAAAAAAGGAAAAGTTATGACAAAAATAACCAAGATGAGGCATAATGAATGTGACATGTTTAGGAACATGCGTAGTTGGGATCAGACGAGAAGTATTGTAAAGGAGAGGTGGCAGGTGAATGTAGTATTCTAACATAATCATTTATTTTTAATGGAATGAGTAGTTCAGAAATAGTCTTTCTAACTCTTTTTGTAAGAAAAAAAATCTTTCAAATATCCAAGCAAAATCTGACATTTGGAAAATTATGTAGTTGAATTCGTTTCCTGCATTTGCTGATCGATTTCAGCCTTCAATTTTTGCGGTCCGAGATGGATGACACGTTGATGCACCGGAGGACCCAGGATTTCTAGGATGCATATATTCAATTAAAAGGTCAACACAAGTGAAAAAAAAAAAATTAAAGTACCTTGTATAAAAATGCTTTTCCAGTACCACCTAGACCGTCGATGAAAAATACTCGATTCTTCTTATACATGATCAATTATCTCATCAAATCCTGTACGCGGCTCCTCATTAAAACATGCATATATATCTAAATGTTCTTTGTTTATCTTCACGTTAAGGTCTTCTCTAACCTCTGTCATTATATCATTCAAATATTTACCTAATTGACGTAGACAAATAAACAGATCAAGAAACTATTGACAATAAAGTAATTTAAATTTAATAAATGAACTCAACAATTGGTATAAAATATTTACCTATATCATTTAAGTCGGGAAGATAATAACTTGTGATATCCTTTCCCATGAAACATAGCAAATCTCTTAGATCTCTAAGAGCCATTTGCACTACTGATGTTGGGTTGGAGTTCTCCTTAGTGTAATCTTCTAACATTGAATCCTTGTGTTTGACCATTGATGCACGGATATTATTAACCTCACAAAATACCAATATAGTCACAAATAAGTGGCGGAGGGCATATGTCATTTGAAAAGTCCCAGCCTCACTAAGCAGTCATCATGTGACATATCCATCTCAACAAGTCCACCCTTCTCACATGCCTCTCTAAAAGTACGTAGAGCATGTGATGTCCACTACTGTTCTCAGATTCTCGTACGATGTTGCACGTCTCGCATGGTTGAGAAGCACTTTTAAATAGTATCTCTTCCCTCTGAGGGTGCACATAAACAATCAGTCCAACCTAACCTCTCTTATTTTTCCTTTTTTTGCCATGCATTTTTACCCTTGATCTAACGATATTTCTATGGTAACTATTTGTACAACAATTGTCTTGCATCCTTATCTACGTTGTTCATTCTAAAGTACTCGATAAGCATGGTCATTTTAGAAGATGGTTGGTTCACAATATCCTCAAGATTACCGGACTCATCGTATGTAACATACTACATGTTGGCAAGTGAAGTTGTAGCTGTAAAACGACTGGATATATACCGAACAGTGGGACACCAAGAATCCTATATATAGCTTCCGGTGGTGATATGTATCTAGCGTTCGTATACTGATGAATCTCATTGATCTCCCTAGATGGGTCAACTGAGAACGATGCACAGTGTTGAACTTTATATCCATACTTATACATGTACTTAATAGATTTTATTTGCACAAGCTTGACCATTGATATGGTAGTTATATCGCATAAGTAGGCCAGAGTTATATGGGACCACCTACCTATTATCTAACTTCAAACCTCTAATCTTAACCCAACGTCCATCATCCCTTCTCGTATATAAAGGGTAAGGCCGCGTTCGTCCTCCTCATCTAAGTTAATTTAATTTATCTATCTTTCTCGTTTTCCACGCACACGCTTCCCGAACTACTAAATGGTGTATTTTTTGTAAAAATTTTCTATAGGAAAGTTGTTTTAAAAAATCATATTAATCTATTTTATAATTTTTAATAATTAATTAATCATATACGAATCTATTACTATATTTTTCGTGCAGGGGTAAGTTAACTTACCCCCTTACAAACGAACACGGCCTAAGAGTCCTTCCCTTGCTATGTTGCTTGGTAGAATTCTCGAGGAAAGCTAAAACAACACTCTCCATTTACCATGCAAGCACATTTTTCGTTTAGTATGCCACATGGTCCATTGGAACATATGGTCCAGACAACAGACACAATTGTTTCCTCTATTTGAATTGTTAAAATCAAATACACACATACATACACGCGCGCGTATATATATATATATATATATATATATATATATAGACACACACACACAGTGGAGATGGCACCATATCGGAACTTGACCAGTGAAAAGATGTGAAGCAAATTGTTCCATCAGAAAAATTCACGAAAAAACAATAGACAAATAGCATCTTTAGGGTTTGAGAAGTTATATATATATATATATATATATATATATATATATATATATATATATATATATATATATAGATATATATATATATATATATATATATATATATATATATATATATATATATATATATATATATATATATATATATATATATATATATATATATATATATATATATATATATATATATAGACACACACACACAGTGGAGATGGCACCATATCGGAACTTGACCAGTGAAAAGATGTGAAGCAAATTGTTCCATCAGAAAAATTCACGAAAAAACAATAGACAAATAGCATCTTTAGGGTTTGAGAAGTTATATATATATATATATATATATATATATATATATATATATATATATATATATATATATATATATATATATATATATATATATATATATATATATATATATATAGACACACACACACAGTGGAGATGGCACCATATCGGAACTTGACCAGTGAAAAGATGTGAAGCAAATTGTTCCATCAGAAAAATTCACGAAAAAACAATAGACAAATAGCATCTTTAGGGTTTGAGAAGTTGGGCTGGCACGGGGAGAGATGGAGGAGAGGAGGATAGGAAGCGACGTTGCACCTGTTACCACCTGACTAGTCACTACTTTTGTTGCTCTTCCTGCCCTCACCTCTTAAGGCCGGAGGAGTTGGAGCGGCGACGAGGTGCGGTGCAAAGGCGGACGACGGGGCGGGGGATGCAGTGAGGCGCGTCCGTGGATGATCCATGTTATTTTTTGTGGGAAGGGGAGGCGATCTGGATGATCCACGTTATTTTGGAAGAACAATCAGGAGTCAGCTAGCAGAGAGGATGTCCTTTAGAAGCAGAAAATGATCTCGTCCGTTGATTTTGATGAGGATGAATATGGAACATTTGATTTAAAACGATAGGATAGTAGAAGTGAGAATTTGCAGTTGTTGCACTGCACGGTAGATTAAAATGTGAGGATAGTAGAAGAGAGGACTTGCAGTTGATGTACTGTATGGTAAATATTACCATGGAAAACACCTATGTAACCACATTTGCATTGTCCTAGCTAGCTATTACCTCGTGGTGTAGTGATTTTAAATATATTTTTGTAGCTAGAGATAAGATACGTAGCTTAAAATCACTTAAATATATGGTTTAAACAAGTCACTATGACAAGAGATTAATTTGCCAGTGATATATCCGTTTATTCAAAAACGTGCAACTACTCAGTAATCTGCAACTGTACTACTTCTCTGGCCGGTATCATCAAATTCAACGGTGTTAATCTCAATCTTTCCCCAGGAGTTGAATGAACAAGTCGATCGTAATTTGAATTTTGGTAGCTGTCTGCAATTCAAAATGGCAGGATATATACTTTGAAAACTGGATGAAATTAATCACGAATACTTCGGAGCTGTCCGTTGATGTTTCAGTTGAACATCACAATTCCTTTCTCTGCTACGAAGGAAACCTGCCTTTTGGATTACTTCTAACTTAACTGGATCGATTCCAACAGCAAAGGAAGGAAACTGAAAACGTTTGATTATTGGATTATATATTTCTATTTTCCAACTGATAAATTTCCATATTTAATTGTAAGAGAATGGAAAATGATCGCACTAAAGTGTGACGAGGATATATTTGGCAGCAAATAATTTGTGCTGCTTGAAACAAGACTTGCGCTATAGTACAACTATCCAAGACCAGTATTTAATGTGACCACAATTGAAACAAGACTTGCGCTGTAGTGGGATGCTTACATGTCATCTAAATAGTCATAAAAATATGAAAAAATTTAACAAGATAGATTAATATGAGTTATATCACTCCACCAACATGTAAGTTTAAATTCAACTTCTATAAGTTGTAGCAAAAATAACAAAAACAATTATGAATATGTGTAGTTTTAGTTTTGTTTGTTATTTTTGCTATAACTTATAGAAGTTGAATTTAAACTTGTATGTTTGTGGAGTGATATAACTCACATTAAACTATCTTATCAAATTTTTTTATATTTTTAATGACTATTTAAATGACATGCAAGCAACGGGTGTACGTACACTCGTGTGTAAAAAACTGTTTCGGCGCTGTAGTTACAAAGATCCTACAACATTAGAGCGGAAGAAGGTTGACAATATTGCCCTGAATTCTTCTGCCAGTTATACACTAAATATGTCCTTAATCAGTGAATACAATCTGACTATTTGTTTAAAATTTTGTACAAATATATCATATTATGTTTTTTTTTGAAAAAATATCAATATCACTGGACTGTGTGATGGCTGAGTAATTAAGGCTATGGAGTAACCCAAAGGTTCCTTCTAGCTCGCTTCTAGCTCAACCAAATTTTTGGATGAGATAAAGTTTGATCCGTCGATCACAACGATATAAAATTTAGAGTTCTACTAAATAAGCCCTGCTACATAGTCTCTCCGTCCCACCCAAAAACCTAGAAATTCGTTTTTTATCTATAAAAAAGGAACTAATTAACCCATGTTAATTTTTTTTCTCGAATATGAACTTATAAATATCTTTTTCTCAAATATGAACTTATAAAAATAATAGTTGACTGTACTAAACTTCTCTTCGTAAACACTAGGCATTTTTAGTTTGAAACCAAAATATATTGACATAATTTGATTAGTAAATCGCCTATTGTTTGTTTTGTGAGCAATATTTGCTCATAACTCACATATGTCGCCACATAGTGGCATTAACAAAAACTTGTCCACGATTTGGCATTTTGGCATTAACTATATTTTGGCATGTAACAAACCAAACAAAACCACTGTGACGACTGAACTGTTATTTGCAAACAATTAGAGATAAAATTAATGAAGTACATCGATGTAATGCCAAGTGATAATTCAAGCAAAACCCCAAATTAAAGGCAAACTCAAACAGTATATATATCAATCCTGTCCAGACCTCAAAACAAACCCCTAACCTAAAAAAAGAAGAAAAAAAAATTACAGAGCACCCCCAAGGAGCTGCTTCTTCTCCGACGAGTCAGACGTGGTGCTGGACGTTGTGCATGTCGAGGCCCTTGAGCCGGACGGTGGACTCCACCTGGCCCTTGAGCGTGCCGTGCTCGCGCAGCCTGGCCACGTCGGCGCGCCGCTTGGCCTGCTCGGCGAGCTCCGACAGCTCCCTGTAGCTCCTCCGCTCGTTCACCAGGTCTTCCACCTCCGGCGTCTTCAGCCCGTGCAGCGTCCTCTGCGCCGTCGCCCACTGCGCCTCCCTCTCCCCTCTCCCGTAGTCCTTCTTGCTCGTGAACGCCACCTGCGCGCGTGCACCCACAATGTTAGAGTTCATGGCGGCGGCGTACGGCGGCGCGCCATGGCTGGCTGGCTGGCTGGCCGGAAAAGAAATAGATACCTTGCGCTCGATGAGGGTGTCCCAGGCGCGGCCGCTGAGGGCGTAGCGGACGGCGAACTTGAACCAGTCGAGGGGGATGAAGGTGACGACGCTGTAGAGCCAGATCACGCCGGCCCACCGCCACCCGATGCCCCTCATGTGCGCGAATCCCAGGTCGAGGTACACCGTCAAGCACGTCGCCACCTGCAGCAACAATGGCGATCGATCAGCGGACCTGTCCATCGGCGGCGCGAGGAGAGCCCGCCGACGACGAGGAGACGCAAGGAGGACGAGGGGGCTTTGCTTACGATCTGCGCGATGGCGAAGGCGACGCACAGAAGCATCCCCGGGCGCTCCACGAAGCACCAGCTGCGCGACCTCGTCACGAAGATGAGCGCCTGACTGATGATGCTCACCTGCAGGTACAGCGCCGACATCATCTCATCCTTCTCCAGCAACGGCTTCACATGGAACGTGTTCTGCACACACACATTGATCCATCCATCAGTGCTGGAAAAAAAATTGCATCTTTGATGATCGACAGCAGCAGCAGCAGGAGGTGTACGGTGAAGAAGTCGGTGCTCCTCATGGCCCAGAAGAAGACGACCGTCATGACGGCAAGGTAGGTGCCGTAGACGATGCCGGTGATGAAGATCTCCGGCAGCTTCCAGCTGTCCGGCTGCGGCGACGGCTTCACTCTGTCCTTGGCGATTGTCATGATTGTTCCTGCATCATCGTCGTCAGTGCACCATAGTCAGTTTAAAGCACTTGAGCTTGTTCAATTCTGTTCCAAGAATCGGAGCTCACCGTCGTTAAGAATGGCGATGATCAGGATCATGAACGGTGAGAAGTCGAACTTCCAGATCAGCGCGATGAGCATGAACCCAAGCTGCACATTTGTAACAGAGATATATATTTCTCAGACAAAGTGTTCATGGCATGATTCTTGAAGAATCGACAACGACAAACAATCAATTTAACTTACCACGATACGGATGGTGATCGAAACCGCGTAAATCTGCAAACCATGAACAAATGTGACCATCAGTAAAAAGAGTTTCTGATTGTGATGGAAAATTCTTCAAATGCAGGCCATGGTGATTACCGTGTAGTTCTTCATTCGTTGGAAGATGGCACGGCTTGTGAGCACGGCGCTGATGATGACGCTGAGACCCGGCTCGGTGAGCACGATGTCGGAGGCGCTCCTGGCGGCGTCGGTGGCGTCGGCGACGGCGATCCCGATGTCCGCCCTCTTCAGCGCCGGCGCGTCGTTGACGCCGTCGCCGGTCATCCCGCAGATGTGCTTCATCTCCTGAAGCTTCTTCACGATCTCGTACTTGTGCTCTGCAACCACACAACGACATTGGCGGCGACAAGTTCACACCAAGAACCTCCATGGAATTTTGAAGCCAGCCAGCCATGGCCGTGAGAACACATGCCTGGGAAGACGCCGGCGAAGCCGTCGGCCTTCTCGATGAGCTCGTTGATGGGGACGGAGGCGATGGAGTCATCCATGTCATGGCTGAGAAGCGCCGACGAGGGGTACATGTTGCTTCCCATGCCGAGCCTCCTCCCGGTCTCCTTGGCGATGGCGAGCTGGTCACCTGCACCACCAACGGCAAACGCTTATATATCTCGCCATGAACAACGTGAACTGCGGACCATGTGTTCGACCAAAAGAACCAGAGTGAGTGAGCTTTTACCAGTGATCATCTTGACGTTGACGCCGAGGTGGAGCGCACGCTTGATGGTCTCGGCGCTGTCGTGCCGCGGCGGGTCAAACAGCGGCAGCAGCCCGACGAACTCCCACTTCCCGCCGGGGCTCTCCTTGTTCTTCTCTGGCACCTCTTGCCTCGCGACAGCGAGCGACCGGAGGCCGCGGTCGGCGTACTTGACGATCACCACGTGCGCCCTCTTCTTGATGTCGTCGCTGCAGTTGCACAGCGACAGAATCTGCACGACAACGCCGCCATGGAAAAAATAAAAGGAAGTGAGAGCTGGAGCCTACAGCCATGGCGGAGATGCAAGCAAGCAGGACGAAGCAACAGGTGAGATCAAATCGAATCCATGGATGCTTGCCTGCTCGGGGGCTCCCTTGCTGACGCGGTGCCATGTGCCGTCGTCGACTTTGATGTACGTGAGGGCGGTGCGCTTGTCGACGGGGTTGAAGGGGAGGAAGTGGACCTCCTCGATGCCGCGGCGGGCGTCCTTGGGGTCGCCGAGCATGCCGACCATGGCGGTATCGATAGCGTCCTGGTTCTCGACGCGCGACGCCCTGGCGGCGAGGAGGATCACGTCTTCCTTGCCCACGCCATCGGCGAACACCTCGATGAAGTCCTTGTCGACGCTGAGCTTGTTCAGGGTGAGGGTGCCGGTCTTGTCGCTGCAGAGCACGGTCATGGCAGCCATCTCCTCGATCGCCGTCATGCGCTTGGTTATGGCACCCTGCTTGGACAGGCGGTGCGACCCGATCGCCATGGTGACCGACAGCACGGTGGGCATCGCGATGGGGATGCCGCCGATGAGGAGGACGAGCAGGTTGTCTATGCCATCGCGGTAGAGGCGGTGCTGGATGGGGTACATGACGATCACCTCGATGACCATCCCGATGGCAATGGCGGCGATGCAGAAGTTGCCGATGGCGCGGAGCACCTTCTGGAAGTGGCCGACCTGGTTGGTGCTGTCGACGAGGTGCGCCGCCTTCCCAAAGAAGGTGTGCACGCCGGTGGCGATGACGACGGCGTTGATCTCGCCCTGCTTGCACGTCGACCCCGAGTAGACGCTCTCGCCGGGGCACTTGGCCACCGGCAGCGACTCGCCGGTGAGCGCCGACTGGTCCACCTTAAGCGAGTCGCCCTGGAGGAGGCGCGCGTCGGCCGGCACGATGTCGCCGAGCTTAATGCTGATTATGTCGCCGGGGACGAGGATGGCGGCCTCCTCCTCCACCCACCTCCCGTCGCGCAGAACCTTCGTCTTGGGAGCCAGGTTCGCCATGAGCGCCTCGGCGGCGCTGCCGGCGTTGCTCTCCTCGAAGTACGATATGCTCGAGTTGAGCAGCAGCAGCACCACGATCCCGACGAAGTCCTGCCAGTCCGGCGGCCGGTTGCCGCCGTTCGCCAGCGCGATCGCCATGATCGCCGCCACTTCCATCACCCACGACAGCGGGTTCCACATGAACCCCAGAAACTTCAGTATCCTACTCTCCTGTTACACCACCACCGCTATTGTTACACCACTCCAAAGATCATCCAACTCAACACCAAAAATCAAATCAACACCAAAAAAAATAAGAAAAAAAGGAAAGAAAAGACGGACTTTTTTCTCCTCGAGTTTGTTGGGGCCGAAGACGGCGGCGCGCTGGTTGCCCTCGTCGGTGGTGAGACCTTTCTCGGTGCATTTGAGAAGCTCGAACACATCGGCCAACGGGATGTTCTCCTGCCATGGAAAACGATTACTTAACTATTGAAAAGCAATAATAAACATAGATTAAGAAGTTGGTTAATAAAAAAAATCTTTGCAACATAGGCAACTAATCAGTGATGATTATCGTTATCATTAGTTAGATGGTTGGGTACATGCTAATTCCCTCGTGAATAAAAAAAGAACAAAAAAAAGGAGGGATTTCCTTTTGTTGTCGATCACATGAGCGAGAGGAGATTAAATCCTTGAAGCAATCAGATTCGATATACCTTTTTCTCAGCGATTGCATGCTTCCAACTAGGAAAAAGAAAACTAGAAAACAAAATACTGCATGCATTCAAAAACCCAGAAAAATTCAAAAACAAATTAAGAGAAAAAAACATAACTCGCCAAAAATAAACTCCATTTGCAAACAATACGATCAACTTGCACCAGCAGCAACAGTGCATCGTCCTCACCAAATTAATGGCCTCGTCCCTGATCTGCTCGAGCCCATTCGCCGTCGCCGTCGCCATCGCCATCGCCATCGCCATCTCCAACTCGCTCGCGCGGGCACCGGGGTCGCAGCCGCCGCAGAAGCAGAAGCAGACGGCAGCAACAGACGACCGGCCGGGTTGAGATTGAAGAAAAGAGCTTCCTTTAATATAGGGGTAGACCGGTGCTGCCCGACTCCGACTCGTTCGTTTATAGTCGGACAGCCTGTCTCTCGTCTATGTGACGGCCTCTCACGGCAAACGGATCGGCTGTGTGCTTTTGAAGTCTCGTTTTCGAGCAGAGCATGATTTTTCATCTTTTCTGCTGCGGACCGAGCATCTTTTTTCTTTTGCCCTGCATTTAATATCAAATTTACAGCGTTGTTGTAATTTTTAATCACTAGATATGTCAAGACAATGTACTGTAAGTTTTAACATCAAAATTTTGTCACCTAAATGAATAATCATTATTATTGTGATTTGTTGGTAGATTATTTTGATTATTGTACAAAGTTGACGAGAAAAATATTTTCACATATAAATATTTTATTTATGTATAAATTTTACAAACATAAATATTTTATTTATAGCCCTGTATATAGTTTAGAAGGCCAATTAAAGAGCGCTGGTTTCCGCTAAAATTTCACAGTTTGGTAATCGGTAAATTATTTATAAAGCTAACCTAGATCCCACGACATTCAAATAGAGGTGGATTTGTTTGTTAATTAGATAGGAGTTCATCGTAATTAACATATATTACGGTAGCCATAATTATATTAAGAATTTATATTTCTTCTACAATATTATAAAAGGACTAACAATTCTGCAAGAAATTTTCTGTCAATCGAGTGGGCAGCATGCCGTCATTCACCTCGCCCGAGTGGGCTAAGCGCGAGCTTAGGGCTAGCCTCACCTGAGTGGGCCTACGTGACGTCATCCGCGAACGCATTATAAGGTTGATTTTAAAGTTAATTTTATCTCGCTACATGTTGCCCAGAAACTCGAGATGATGTATAGCTCACTGAGGTGAGTCGATCTAAACTCCTGTCGAGTTATTAATTCACTCTTACTGATATATATCTCTACTGGATGCTGATACCATATTAATCAATCTCTGTTAACATATACGCATATATATTTACATATTTTCGATAGTGAGTTTTTACGTATACTCATGTTGTTTTTTTAATTTGACGCCGTTTACTTTTAGGTGTATATTTGATTATTTTTGTCTTATTCAAAAAATTATGTAATAGTTAACTAATTTTTTTATGATTTGATTTATAACTATATAAACTTTAAGCATGACTTATAGTTTTCATATTTAGATAAAAATCTAAATAAGATGAGCGGTAAAATATAGAGAAAATCTAGTCCATACCATTGAGTTTGCATCGATTCAACAATCTGTCATTGACTTTGTCGAGTTCTAAGATATATCCTCAGTTAGTAGTTTTCTCTATAATATATTCTTGATCCTATGCATTTGTAATAAATGTTCAAAATACTCTTTAGACATACAAGATTGACTATAGATTTATCATGTTAGAAGATCAAGAAAATTATAAAAAAATTTCCTAGCATCGTAACAAATCATTATAGTTTCTGAATATCTTTTAAGATTATTTTTCGTATTTTATTTTTTGGAAAAATATTTTCTCGATCTTAAAAGATACCCACAAACTATAATGATTTGTTAGGATGCTAGACAAAATTTTTTATAATTTTCTCGATCTTCTAACATGATTAATTAATAGTCAATCTTGTATGTCTAAAGGGTATTTTGGATATTTATTAGAAATGCATAGGATCCAAGGATATATTGTAGAGAAAACTGTTAACTGAGGGTATATCTTAGAACCGGATAAAGTCAATGGCAGATCGATGAATCGATACCAACTTAATGGTATGGAGTAGATTTTCTCTTAATATTTTATGCAAATTGATCCGTCATCCGTGCATATACCGTACGTAATTAATGATGAAAACAAGCTCCCCGTTGGATACAAATCATAATTTAAGATTGTTAACAGAACCAGCGTCCCAATCTCTAAGGAGTAACGCCTGACGGCCAGATACAATCGTAACGGCTTCTCACTCCATGTAACACCAAAATTTGGTAAAATTTCTTAGTAAATTCGGTTAAGGAAAGATGTAATCAGCCGATGAAGATTTTATTTGGAAGAGACCAAATTTAAGAAGAAATCGTAAAGACCAAGACATGACGGTATAAATTTATCTACTAATTAGAGTTAGTTAAGGATTTTTCTTTATCTTTAAGGGAGTTAGAGTCCGATTAGAACTTATTTGTTTTCTTTTATTTATTAGAAACCGTGTCGTATCCAATACGGATTAGAGTTAGAGTCCAAATAGGACTCGTTTGTTATTTCTTTTTATCTATTAGGAGTCATGTGTCATGTTCGACATGGACTACTATCCATCCAAGGGTATAAGTATATATGCCCAAAGTCATTGTAAATCATCTATATCCACGTAGTATAGATCAATTATTTTTGGCGTATCGCCAGCCTCCTTCCCGAGGTTTCTAACTCCAGTGAAACTTGGCACCTGACGTGGGGCTACATCGTATCGATCTTCGGTGGAGGGGTAAGACCTACGTTCCGCCGGCCAAGGTAACCGTATCGGCTAGATTAGAACTGTCTCGGTTCAGTCCGATCTTCTAATTTGGTTGTGCGGTTGCTAATTATCCTATCAGTTTCAGCTTAGGTCACATTCGTGTCTTGAGTTAATTTTGGGTCGACCAATTTGGGCGATTTGATATTTGCTATTTGACATATTCAATCTAATATTGTCTCGGTTCGGTCCGATCTAGTAGATTGTGTTTATCAGATGGTTTATATCATATCAATGTATTTTGCTCATTGTTTTATCGAAGTACCAGCCGATAAGTTATTACTCATTGGCTTGAAAACAATCTAGATGTGTTTAGTATCTATCCTGACATTGCGAGACGCAATCTTGAACTGTCTCGGTTTGGTCCGATCTTCCATGATTATTCTTAGCAATTTGAGCTAGATATTTTATATATCTTGATCGTTTGTCAGTTGTTTATAGCCGATGATCTTTGTCGGTCTACATGCTTGTCATATTTACATCAGTAGAGTAAGTCAATTGCCTAACTGTATTATTTTTATACCAATCGGTTGGATTTACTTAGATTGATAATCATTTTATGTTGCATCGACTTATGAGTATTACATGCAAGTTGGTTTTAACCGATCGTAACAAAGGATTTCCCTGTTTATTTAACTACTCGAGTTTACATGTATCGGATTCTCAGCCAATCCAACCTTTCAACAGCCAATCGGTTAGCCGATCAGCTAAGCGCTGCTACGTCAACGTCCGATCGGCTGGTTTCTCAGTTACCCATCGGCTCGATAGCCGATCGGTTTGTTTTACTGTTTATATCTTGCCAGTTGCAGGATCAAACTAACTGACATGCCCGCGCACCTTCTAAGAATTTAGTTCCTGCACTGGAGCGTTATAAAAAGTGACTCACAGACCTTCATGTGTGACACGTTGTCGGATCGTATTTTGACGTCAACGTATACATATACTAATACGTATACTAATAATATATTTTGATAGGAGCTCTTACATTAAGACGAAAGATCTATAAAGATTGCATGCTATGGGCTTTTTTTAAAAAACCCATTTAATATTAACTAATGCACATCAATCCGTGTACTATATAATTATATATGGTACGTAATGATCAAAACAGGTCCCAACCGGACACAATCATACTAAGATCGTCATGAACATAACCTCTCCATCTCCCAATTTTTAAGGGTTCCGTCGTCCGTTTAGCATGACTGTGTAACTATTTGTTCCGAGTCACGCTGAATCGAAGGATAAGATGCTCTGGTCTCTCGTACCAGAAGTATTCGGTTTGAACCCACGCAAGCACACAACACCGACCATTTACTTTCTTTTTTGTTGCAGCGCTAAGCGCTCGAATCAGTTATGTGTGAAAGGTAATTTACTTTACTTTTTTTTCTAAAAAAATCCAATCTATGTAATAATACAATTAACAATAAAAATACAATAGTAATACCCCTACGATTTCGTTTTTAAAAATAAAATGACAATAGCGCTATGATTCCACTTTTTTTTAAAAAAAAAACCAACTAGATGTTTCTCCTTAGGGATGAAAGTGGTACGGATAGTTTCCGAGTTCCGGACCTGTTTTTAAATTCGGATAGCTTTGGTTCGGATTTTTTCGGATATTCTCGGATTCAGATTCGAATTCAGATATTTTTGATCGGATACGGTAGTACTTTTATCCAACTGATAACGGAAACGATCGAAACTATCCGGTTTTTTTTACCGGATATCCGGTTTGTTTCGCTCCTCCTTCGGTTTCTCTCGCTTCAGGCCTGGCACGTATGGTATGGCCTCATGCAGGCGAAGCAGCAGCTGGCCAGCTACCTGCAGGCAGCCAAGGCAGGCAGCGAGCGGCGAGGTCGGGTCCGGAGGCCGTCTCGGCCGGGGGCAAGGGGCGCACGGTGGTTGGTGACGGGACTGACGGCTGGTTTGTCCTGCGTGGCAAACATATACTTACGATAAATTTGGGCACTTTTCTTTAATTTTTTAGTCTGGTTGACTTGTGATTATCTATTTGATGTGTGTCAATTTTCTAGGTGCGTGTGATTGAGATATGGTTATGATGGTTTTTCATAATGTGCTTCATTGGAAGTCAGTTGTATAGCTATTGTTTTAGATAAATAATAAGCTATATCTCTTCGTTGATTTTAGAAGCTCGGTTTGAGGGGTTTTTATACTTTGGTAATTATTCGTTACCGTATTCGTTCCGATTGGCATTCGCTCCGTATCTGTATTCAACAATATTCGATTCTATTTTCGTATCCGGAGTTTCCGATTCCGAAAAAAAATATGAAAAAAAATATGATAAAACTAGTTTCCGTCCGTATCCGATCCGTTTTCATCCCTACTTCTCCTCAACAGAACCTAAATTTATGTCCAATTCGGATTAATTTCAGCCCACCATAGAAAATCAAAAGGAGTAGTATTCAGATAACTTTGTTGCAAATTACTTAATAGGGTTTAGTGTGCCTCAGCTTACTTTATAGTTGAAATACCACTTATCTTATTTAATTTGTTTACGATGTTGAACAAAATTTAATGTTCTCAATTATCAGCTTTCCGATGCAACACATACTTCCCAATTCAATTATATCTTGATCATAATTTACTATTCCTGACTCGACAAATAATTTATTTTTAAAACTTATTTTAAAAATTTATTTTTAATAACAACCTACCTGTTATAAAAGAATGCATGGATAAATGCATATTCTAAATATTATTGAAATGATGGATAGATATATTTTGAAATAATGTGAAAGTGAAGTAAAGGATCATGTCGCTTCATTTGTTTAAAAGAGCAATTTCACTATCACCAAGAGGTACTACTGTTTCCTATATAAAATTTAGTATCTCTTGATACCTTAGGTACTAGAAGGTACCAAATTTTATATAGAAAAGAATGACACCTCATAGTACCTCCTCAAGCATAGGAGCATAGGAAAAAAGCTCCGTTCAAAAACCATCCAAAGAATTATAAAAAAAACCTTAAAAAATGACAACACTTATACAAAATATATACATATTTCTTAGGTCTAAACTCAACACATCTATTGAGATAAAAAAAAAATAAATTCAGCGTAGGAATAGTAGTGGCACAGTACACACACCTGAATATCTTTTTGTTTCTCAATGTGTATATATATCGAATTTGAATTTGATTTTTTGTGGAGTAATGGATGTTACTATACTCTACATTATAATTTTTTCATACTTTTTTGTAACTATTTGCATTATATTTAGAAGTAAAAGGTACCATAGAGTGAACAACCCCTCGGAGGATTAGAATTCATTCCGAATAATATGTCATATTTATATGTTAAGCTTAATTAATTTAGAGCTAGCTACTGAGTTCTAACTATACAGATGGACTAGATAAAACACGCAACACCGTTTCTTATTTAAATGGACAGGTATCCACGCCATCCTACGGTTAACCTCACCTCAAGCTATGCATCATGCACGCATATATACCCTCTCTCTATCAAAAAAAAGAAAAAAGGTACATATACGACATGACGCACTTGGAGTATACGACTGCATGCAATGTGATACCTCCAGCTCGATCAAGTCCAACTTAGCAAGCAAGGAATTCGATCCAATTTCGGAATTAAAACGAGCTTAATCAATTGGAATTTGAAGATAAATGGTAATTGATTTGAACATATATATAAATTAATTTGGGAAAACGTGAGTGCTTGCTCCTACCATTAAGCTTGGACCAAAAGCATGTTTAGGACATGCTGCTCCTACTATAGATGTAGCTGGATCATGGGTTGTTTGCTAATTGCAACATATATATCAAAGCTTGCAGGGCATGAAAAGAGACCCTACTGTCCATGGATATGCTCCAACTGCGATCCAAGTATCATCCATGCTTTATTCTTAGCTCACATCCCTGCCCTTTGATTTGATATATATTCGTCTCTTCCTTTTTCTACATATGATGTTTCTTGGATTTGATTGTATCCCTTTTTTGTCATTGGAGACAAGAATCCATCGATCGTGTTGTGTTGACGGAGAAAATATTCGTCTCATCTTTTCGCTTCCACTCGGCTTATAAGCCAAAATTTAAATTTTTAACCTTAAATTTAAAGTTGATTTTAGGATTTTTTTTTACCATAGTTTATTTTGAGCTTGGACTTTTAATCGCTAAGAATATTACACGTATAAAAATTTTATTCATATATTATTTATAGTTTATAAATATACCGTTCGGCTTTTTTCATAAAACATGCAAATAATTACCCCCTATCTGCTTTTGTTTTTATGCATGCAAGAGGAGAATGTACATGCATACACGCAAAGATCAGACGGATGTTCGGTCCTGTCGTACTTGCATGTACAGTAGATTGTCTCTCACGAGTGTTTATTAAAGTATTTTTTTCGTCAATTTATATTGTTTTATTTTATTTTTCATATAATTTTGAGTATTCATTTTTTCCCTGTGTTTACAGTTTATATTATTTTGTATGCACGCCAAAGTTAGAGATGTTACCTAAATTAATTGATATAGAAAGCTATCCATAACTATGAAGTAATAACATTTTTCATAATAATCTAACCGGACAACGTACAAACATATACTTACATATCTACAAATTAATCTCATCAAAAATACCATTCTCATGTCAAATTTATATGTGCCTGCAAATAATTTTTACCTAATAAACTATTACAAATTTCCTTTTCCCCTCTTTTTTCACTAATAAATTTTTAATCATTCATAAATTTATTATTTTTATACTTTTTTTTACCAAACTTCACTACAAATTATAGTCTATACATATATTTTTGTTTCCAAATTTTATTTTATTTTTATGAATTTACCTGGAATTTAAACGTCGGCGATTACTGAAACCGAGCCCAAGCGGTGGCTGCGGTTACCGCAGCAGTAACCGTGGTTGGAAATCCTGATTATTGCCACCTTATATTAAACATAAGTTTCACGATGACAATGTAAAAGCACGTTATACGTGTAAATTAGTGTTTTCCGTAGTTATTAGTGTTGCCATATTTTGTACTTTGACAACTGCACAAAAAATGTTTCAAACATATGCAACACCCACTATTCCACTAACCGGTGCAGTCATCACTGTACCTATGGGATAAAAAAAATTGAAACTCGTAATCTGAATCGGCTTGTATCAATCTTGACTTGGATTGGCTTGAACTCTAGTTGAATTTTAAATTATATTTGACCGAGATTTAATGCATTAAATTTGATGCACGGAGGATAGATAAAAAGTGTGCGTGATTTTAGGAGCCGGTAAATAGAAGGATGGTTTAATGAAATGTATGTATGATTTAGGGAACCCATAAAAGAAGGAAGATTGATTGAATGTGGACGTTCCACCTGATGTATATGATTTGAGCCATTGGATTTATCTAATAAGTAAAATAAGTTTGTGCACTATGGGAGTTTATGCACCGTAGGATAGATGTGTATTTACATTAAAACTCTGAAAAATATGATGGTAGTACATATATCCAAAATTTAATGGTGTCATAAAAAATCCCTGGAGAGTACTACAAATACCACCATGTCAGAAACAACGTATGCTATAACCTTTTTGCCAATATGAAAGTATATACTAATTTACATAATATCTCTCACTATATATATATATATATAATGATATTTAATTTATTTATGATGCAATTTATCTATTTGAGGCCATCGACTTTTGGGTCTATATTTAGATCCAAAGTTCAATGGTACCGTAAAAAACCAGAGGGCGTATTACAAATCCCTGCGTGTCAAACTGAACATGTGTATATGAGAGTGTGTATGTATATTACATAATGTAATTTATGCCCCATAATATTCCATTGATTTTTTTTATAATAGTGCATAATATTCTAATTTATAAATAAATAAATATGTAGGATGGCTATGAGCTAAAGAGATATTAATTGTTTAATCTACTGGTATACAAAGAGAATAAATGTGAAACCAACATAGTAAGTGGCGCACGAAATATCCTTTAAGTGTATCAATAATTCTAAATAATATGTTCAATTAATTGGCTAGATTTTATTGGACATTCTGTTACTGAATGCTTATTTTGTTATTCTTTATACCAGTGACATGTTAATTAATATTATAACATTATATTATTTTTTCTATGTGAATGTTTTTCACAAAATAAAAATGTTATAGTTGATGCTACCGTGTTGCATCGGGTCAAGTCAATTTTTATTATGAAAATTAAAATAAATTTTTAAAAAAAATTACGCGTTGAGTTGGGAAAAGTAAAGTGTATCAAAATTGTATCGGCAACTAAAAGACAAAAATAAATGTATTTGTAGCTAGCACATTTAGGTATCCATCAAATTTAAACACAAATAAAATATTTCTATTCATAAACTTTATACATAAATAAAATATTTATATGTAGAAATATATTTGCTCACAACAATCAAAATAATCTACACTAAAATCACAATAATAATGACTTGTGTCAGAGTCCGAGCTCCTCGAGCGGGAATTCACTGAACCCTCTTTTGTGTTCAGCACAGGGGTGCAGAGTTAGGTCCATGAAAACACCCCGATCGACAGAAAACGCAAAAGGAATTATATAGGTTCATGTCACCGGGAGGCGTAATACCCTACTCATGTTGCTTGAGCACTATCTGAGTAAATGCGTACAGGCGTCTGTGGGAAAGTTATCCTATGTCTTCTTCTGGCACTCCTTTTCTAACAGTGGGGCAGAGCCTCCGTTTATAGTAGTAAGGGGACACCATAAACGCCATGATCTTACCAACTACCAAAGCATAGACTATCATTACGCTACGGCTTATAGCCTATCATCATGCTTGGTCAACGCTGTGGCGATCTGGTTGATGTCACTCGGATCCAATCCAGTCCCATTCGTCAAA
Source organism: Oryza brachyantha (assembly GCF_000231095.2). NCBI lineage: Eukaryota > Viridiplantae > Streptophyta > Magnoliopsida > Poales > Poaceae > Oryza > Oryza brachyantha. Next base: position 4,810,455 of record NC_023170.2, read on the forward strand.
GGGAAGGTGTAGTGGGCAGCCATGCTGTCCTTGCCCAGTCCCATCAGTCTAAAAGCTGGTAGAGGGGTGGCCGCCCCTTTCCTACCCAGTCCTATCGGTCAGCGTCTAGACCTTAGGGCCAGCACTCATTCGGACCCAACAGTCTAAATGGGGCAGCTGCCCTTGCTTCTCCACAACTGTCCGTCGCATTTAATGCGACGACAACAGAGAGGGGACAGGTCATCCTTGCGGTGACAGGGGCATCGCCGCGCTGTCAGGGACGCATGTTCTTTTTTCGTCCCTTTTTCTGTGGGGAGCGAATAGGGGGGCGCATGCCCATGCCTATCATGGAGGACTGCGCACCTCAGGCCTTTTCCCATCCTAATAAATGCGGCAGTTGGGTACCAGGGCTGCGCTCGCCACGCAATGGGCCCCGTGGTGCCCGAGCCGTGCACCGAGGGGGTCTGGGGCGCCCCGACCCCTCCGCTCGACCAACCCTTTCGGGCCCGACCCTCAGGGGCGCGCGCCTCCTAGGCCCGACCTCCCTTTCCTCTCAGGCTTGGGAATTCCTAGACCCACAGTTGCCGTGTGCCAACCACTCAGGGGATATCTCCAGGCCCATATCTCCGACAACTTGATGTAAGAATTTTTTTAGGTGTCAATTATCTGGTGTTAAATTGCAATCTATTGTCTAATGTATTTGATAATAAAAAACACTTTAAATTAAGAATCAATCTAAATTTTAATTAATTAATTAGTCGCTAATCAGGTTAGCTAGCTGCAACGAAAAAGAACTAGAAAGGTCGCATGGCAAAAGCCGTGCCCCTCACGGTACGGAGGGGCAGCAGCGCAGCTGCGAGCGGCGGAGACGGCGGTGCGGCGAGGCGGCTCTGCGGGCGGCGGAGACAGCGGCGCGGGCGGCGGGGAGATCCGGTGGCAGTGGGCGGCGCAGGCAACGGCGCGGCACACGATGGCGGGGCGACCCGGCGGTGGTGGTGGGAGGCCGGAGGTCAGCGCTGGCTGGACCGAGCCACCCAGATCCGCCGTTCGCTTGGTCCAAGCTTAGGCCACCGCCCCTACGCCTCGATCTGCCGCCTGGCCGCCGTCCCAAGAGCTCCGCCGCCGGAGTTCCAGCCGCTGTCCCCTACCGCCGGCCAGAGCCACCGGCCCCGCCGTTAGGCCCCGAGTTGCCTATATTCGCTGCCCGCTCGGTCCGTGCTCCAGCCGCCGCCGTGGCGCCTCGATCCGTCGCCCGGCCGCTTCCGAGATCCGGCCGTCGCCGCGGAGCCTCGATGCACCGCCGCCGTGCCTCGATTCGAACGTTGCGTGCGTGGGGTGAACACTGGAAGCAGGCTGTGCCACGTGGCCCAATGGCAGCGCGCGAAAACGGCCAGCTTTCAATATAATAGAGCGATGAGGTATAAGCACGTCACCTCGTCCATATCAAATCTAATACTCAGAATTAATCAAACATAATATCTCATCAGTACTATATATGAAGGACGGTGTCGTGGGCTCCCTAGCGCAGGGCTCGCTGGAGCTCGCCAACTTCGACCCAGCACGCGTCGTGGCCCGTCGACCGGGAGACCGTTCTACAGCAAAGAGATACGCTCAGCCGAATTCGTACTCCCTTTAGCTAATCTCAGCCTCCTCGTCTGCTGGCTGCCAATCGTCCTCCGCTTCTGCAAAGCGCTAGCTCTAGTGGCGGCTAGCTTCGCAGACGGCATGCAGGTGCGGCTCGAGCACATCAGGGACGAGGCGGTTCATCTGGTGAGGACGATCGATGCACTAGCTGCCGCTTTTGCTACTGCTAGCTGCTGCTGGTGCAAGTTGATTTTTTTTAAAATAAAGAAATTGGGTAGAGTTTTGTTTGCAAATGGAGTTTATTTTTGGCAAGTTATGGTTTTTTCTTCTTGATTTGTTTTCGAATTTTCATGGGTTTTCGAATGAATGCAATATCTCACCCAGATATCAGATGATCATGTTATAATAACATAACCGATTTAGATATTTCTGATTACACTCAAGTGTCCAATTAGTCTACGGCCATAATGGATGCTAGATCTTTTTGATTAACATTAGAGCTCCTAGAATGTCTAATTAATGGGTTTTTTTAGTATCCTTAAAATGTATATTGAGGTATTAAAAATTGTCGTGCAAAATTATGGTACCTTAAGATATATTGTACCTCGAGGTACTAAATTTTTATACTGAAAAATGTGTTAACTTGAGGTATTAATGTTAAAAAACTCTTAATGAATATATGTATAGATAGATATAGATACATCGTACATGAGTCCCCATGTTCTGTGACGGTTTGGGTTTGAACGCAGGATAGGCCTATAAAGCAACATAAGGTTTGGGTTTTAATTTGGGCCACATATAAGTAATCCTTAAGTAGGATAATCTACTGATATGGGCCATAATTAGATGCTACTGTTTTGCTCAGCCAAATGTGGGCCGAATGTTTAATTGATAAAGTGAAAACGGAAAATTGGACAGAAGGCCGTCCAAACCGAGCCAATTGTGAGTCCAGCATTGTAGTTTGCAATTGGGTTAATGGGCTGGATTTATTTAACTCGTTGGGGACCGAGTAGTCAGGCAAATCTTCTGGCTCAGCCTACTTAGATACTTGTCTGTACTCTTTTTTTTTTAAAAAAAAAAGATGCTTAATGTACAGATTTCAACCTTCCAAAAGGCCGGATTTATAAGTGTTCATATATAATTTAGAAGGCATGTGGTATGCTCGAATTGAGAAAATAATAAGGTGATTTTATTTACGTATAGATATTTTACTGTCTACTAAAAAAAAAACTCCGCGCGGGTTTAAGATTATCCGGATCATTCAACTAAGTCGAGAAAAATCTCTTTGAAAATGGCGCAACTGAAACACGAGAAGCATATATACTTGTACTGTGTGAGGAGGGATTTTTTGTTCCTTTTTTTTTCGAAACCTATATTATTATTCGATCCTGGGTTGACATTCCTCTATAGGTCTACCACGCCTTAATTACATGCATGCTCGCATTTATTGTCTATATTATATATATATATATATATATATATATATATATATATATATATATGTGTGTGTGTGTGTGTGTGTGTGGGGGGGGGGGGGTAAAAAGGACATATTTAATTAAGTACATTATGTGGGATGAAATGTGATAATGCGATTCTGGCACGGTAAGTTACAATTATTTATATAAGGCCATTCCTAATGTATGTTTTATGAACACGATTACCCAGAGTGACATGTTATCTAAAAATGTTTAAAACTGGGATAAAACACCCATCCCTTAATGCATAGTTTCATCTGTTGTTTCCTAGGTTATATGCAAGACACAAGATGTCTAGGTAATTGTGCATATAATGTTTCATCTCTCTCTTCATTAATACGTTGTCACATCATCAAAAATATCTACATGACACTCTATTTATTGCCCATGAAATTTTCACTGAGACTGGCCCTAATTTAGTTCACTAATACTACATCCGTTTCATATTGCAATACTTTCTAAGCCTTGTCTAAATTCATAAAATGATGAATGTATATAATTTATATATATGTCTAGACTCATTAGCGTCTATAAGAATTTAGGTAAGGCTAAAAATTCTTATATTATGAAACAGAATACGCAATTGTACTAGCCAGATCGACATGCAAACTGATAAGCCAGGAGAGAGCACGAAGTGCATAGTAGCAGACTAGCTATCTCACAATATATTAAAGAGTGAATTAAGAAGCTAAGATAATATATGATGAAATTGTGGTCGTCAAGGCTTGACATACAGCAGTGTTATATATTTTTTTTGTAAAATTTACAATGCAAAGTCAACAGACAGAGTGAAAGAATGTTGAACTGAATATTTCAATTATTATATGATAAAATTTACCGAGATCTAAAGAGATTTTATCGGTTATTGATTTCAATTGGATAGTTAATTGGATAAGATACATTTCTTGATTGTCCAATCAACTAGAGTACTAGACCACCAATATTATTGCCAAAACAATGGCATAATATTATTATCGGAGCAAACAAGATGTATTTGGCCCCAGAATTCAAAATTTTCTAGAGAATAAAATTATTTGTCTAGGAAAATGTACATTTTCTTTTGTTATTAAAGAGTGATTAATTGTTTGCATAAAATCGTGTAGTTTATGTTACAGAAATACATAAACTTCGCTAGGTAAACACATTCTTTCTACCACAACAAGATAATACATATAAAGAGTACTTTGCACTGTGCAGTGTAATTAAGGGCAACCAAATTAATGCACGCGCGCTGTGAGACATTTAATTGGAAACTCGATCATATCAAATTCTCCCTCTCTTCTCTAAGTAATCAAAGCCAATAAACATCTCCAACATTGAAATTAACTCTCAAGGGGGACGATGCATCGAGATAATATACATCGATGGAGAGAATAAACCATATTAGTACACACGCTGATATGATCCCTGGACAACTAACAATCCATGGAGAGAGAAAAGAGAGAATCAATAATCTCTCAATTAATCAATGAAGCAAATTAACCCGCATGCTTACAAGCATACATGCATAAACCTTGGATCTTTCTTGCACCAGCTTGTTCCATCTGACTGACTAATTAGATCGCTTTTGAAACCTGCAATCATGGAACAATTAGTTTGACAAACTATTAACCAACCAGTGAACTATAAACAAAATAATGTATTAATAAAATCAATTTTAAGAAGGTACCAATATTTCAGTGTAAAATTTTGAAATCTCTTGGTACCTGGTACTAGGAGGTACCAAATTTTACACTAAAATTTTGATACCTTTCAGTACCAACTCATGGACTGTACATAAAATTGCTCTATTAACAATGATATAATTTAATTAATTAATCGAAACGAACATGCATGGTTCGATTAATTCACCAACCAGGTAATAGCATTCCCCCATCTGCAAGCTCTTGATGAGGACGCCGTGCTCGTCCACCGGCAGGACCTCGCCGGAGGAGTGCACCAGCATCGCGTCGCGGCCGAACGTGCCGGCCATGTCCAGTGCCCCGCCGCTCGGCACATCGTATGCGACGCCATTGATGAACACTTGGATCGTCCCTGAAACATATTATATATATATATATATGAGTAAAATTAAAATGTAGTACAGCTAGCTAGCACATATGATCATCAGTAATGGCGAAAGCTTCGCGCATGGCTAGCATGAGATTTAATTGTTTGGAGTATACATGCGATGCACACAGTTGTTGCTAGCTCACTGACCGGTTGTTGGTTGGTGGTAGCTGAGCTGGGTTGAGTCGTTGTCCGCGTAGCTGCTGTAGTGGTGGTCGTCGCCGGCGCCGGCGCCGCGAGCCATGAGGGCCATCTGCCGGGAGATGGCGAAGAGGTCGTCGTCACCGCCGGCGTCGAGGTCGTCCGCCAAGAAGTTAGCGGAGGCCGCCGCCGGTGGCACGGGCGCGGCCGTGGCGGAGGTGACCACGCAGCCGCCGTGCATGAGGAAAGGAGGAGAGTGGTGGTGGCCTAAGACGTCGTGGTGGTGGTAGTAACCTCCTCCTCCTCCTCCACCACCTCCGGCGGCGGCGGCGGCGGATGGGAGCTGATGCAGGGCGGCGGCGGCGCCGCAGGCCTGCTGGAGCTGGCGCGCGCGGCGGCGGGAGCGGGAGCGGCGGTTCTGGAACCAGTAGAAGACGTTGGCGTCGCGGACGGCGCCGAAGCGCTCGAGGAGGCGGCGGATGCGCGCCGTCTCGTCCTTGGCCGGGTTCACCATGCCGCTGTTGAAGATGGACTCCAGGATCAGGATCTGCTCCGGCTTGGGCGCCCACCGCGACCTCGCCGGCTCACCCCCCTCGCCACCGCCACCACGGTGGCCGCCATGGCTAGCCTGCACTGCGCCGTCGTGGAGGTGGAGGTGGTGGTGGTGGTCCATGGCCGGAATAGTAGCTCGCTGCCTCGCTCTAGTGGTTGGGAAAGGTCAAAGCAGATGCAAAGAAAGCTAATTACTAAGATAATAACGTGCAGGATCTATCGATGAACAGTTTTTGTTGGTGTGGAAGAAAGGGACGCGGTAATTAAAGGGATGAAAGGATCAATGGAAGCAGAGGGTGACACACATGCGAAGAAGGGAGCAGCAATTCAAGCAACCTTATGAGAAGGACATGATGCACAGGGACGGCACCATCTACTTATAGGGCTTCGTGTGTCTTGTGCTTTCTTATTTCCTTATAGAGGGTTGCACATTTTGCTTTGCAGAGAGAGAGAGAGAGAGAGAGAGAGAGAGAGAGATGAGAGAGAGATCAGAGAGAGAGAGAGAGAGACTTTGTCTTCTATTGGCTATCATGTGGTAATTAAGGGAGCATATGGCATGCATTAATGCATAAGAGGGGTTATTGGACATGCTTAATTGTTACTCCTTTCGTTTCACAATATAAGACTAGCCTCGTCTAGATTCATGCTAATGAATTAATTTAGACATATATATAAATTATATATATTTATTAATTGATGATGAATTTAGGCAATGGTAGAAAGTCTTACAATATCAAACAGAGGTAGTAGTTTGTTTGAAATCACCGGTCATAAACATTTGACATTACAAGAATATTTTTTTCGAAAATTTAACCATCAATAATTTTCAAATTCTTGATTTCAAAGGGTAAATAATACGACTACATTACTACTTGTATATCTATAAATTAACCTATCCTTGTGTAAAATTGATGATTTAAGTTTTAAAATTTTTACCGAATTATTTCCTTAAACATCAATATAGCCAGAGGTGAATCGAAAGGATGTGCCTACTGTGACACCTTTCTACCTATGGGGGAGATAAATATGTGTTGTTTTAGATTACATCTTGGTGTCAAACTATTAAATCATTTGTAGAGCATTCTAATTATATAAAATAAATTATGTGGGTATATATTAATTTCTCGAATATTTTTATTGTGTGTCTACTTGTGATGGATTATTTTATTTTTGAGATATTTATTACAAATCTTATTAATGTTATGGTGCTGCAATCCAAAAAATGGCAATTATTTTGGAAAAGGTAGCTTTCATATGATGCATATACCATGCATTGTGAATAGATCAGTACTGTATATAGTTAGTATAAACTAAAAGATAAAAGAAGTTCACATTTTGATACACTGGAATAACACTGATGACTAAGGTATATATATATATATATATATATATATATTCCAATTTCCATGTTAAGACCGATGCATTTGAGCATGGTTTCATTTGTTGCTCCTTCACCCTTAACCTTGGTAATATTGGTACGTATTAGTTGCCAGTGGATAATTAATGGAGCTCTCTAGGGCCTTCCTTGGAGCAGTACAGGCCAATCCAGAATACCATGGTCAGTACTCTATCATTGCTACAATGAGACCGACCTGCATCGTCCGTCCTGGACACATAACAACATTGGCCAATTGTTTATTTGGTCAAATAAACACGCCCTTACCGTGAACATGGGAGCACTTTTACACCCTTTTCTGCACCAGATCAATCAAAAGAATTTCCATCTGCTCCTACCAAAGGAGGCACAGATGTGTGCTAGCCACCCTACCTGGTTTGCAAACCGGGAGCATGCATGCAGCTGAGCTGAGCACCATCTGGATCAGCTGGCCAACACTTTGGGGATCGGTTCATCTTGCTGGGCTCTCTATTTTGCTGGGACATGTGGGCCTCTTCATGTGAAACCACAAAGCTAGGACAGTGCATGGTGTTTGTTTAATTAATCTAAAGATATATATGTTGGGGGTCTGATCTGGTCTTAATTATTCCTTGGATTAGATTATTGTTGCATGTGCGGGTTTGGAGACATGTGGATTTTTATGTTTGGAGATGATGCTTCCTTTGATTTGGTTTATATATATGCTTTTCAGACCGGGCACTTTGTGATTTGAATATGTAGCTGGGCTAGACAGGTTACTCGCAGGTTTAAATTAAAAGAATTTGGTAGATGGTAGGTTCTATACTGACCACGGATGACTCACACAGGATTATGTTAGCAAGCATGCACATTTTAATTAGCGACTAATTATATATGTAGTTTAGTTCACAAAGTCGGTGTGTCGTCTTGTGTACATGCATGCATGTTTCCTCTCTAGCTAACTTTTCGTTTTTACTTTGGAATGCATGCGTGCTCCCCTGGTACGTTCATGAACTTAATTAAGAATAACTATTAATCCAACTTTTAATTAAGTGAGAATCAACGCCGCACACTACACGACACTTGATCAATGCAATATATATACAACCGTCTTATCAGCCCCAACTAAAATTTGAATTTTAGGTATTAATCTCAGAGTTGATTTTGAGAAGTTTTTTCCCCACATTTTTTTGTTCATAAATTGTTTTTAGTTCCTAGTTCATTTTCATGGATTATCAGCCATATATCTCCGTGCATATGTCAGTAATAGTAGTCCAGGGTCATAATTAACCATCTCTAACAAGAATCAAATGAACTCGTAAAATTTCTCTTTTTGAGGGGTCTCCAATAGTCTCTGATCATGGCCCGGTATCTAGCAGCTAGTGCATATATGAAAAAAATTAAGCATGACATGAGAAATATTATTGGCAAGCCTGTACACAAATCACTTAAGGAAGGAACAAAACCATTCAAGCCAGGAACCAAAGCTTGGAGAGCATATGCATGCAAAATGATGTACAGAGAAGAAGGATTTTCATCCCTCGGTTGGACATGCACTCATTTCTTATATGCCACATAAATAGTCATTATTTTTAACATAATAATAATATGGATTAATATAAAATATATCATTCCGTAAACATGCAAGTTTAAATTCGATTTTAGCAAATTGTAAGGAAAAATAAATTGAAACTAGTATGTGCACCTTCACAATTAAATTCGTTTTTTTTGTTAGAACCTGTAGAAGACAAATTTGAAATTGCATATTTGTGGAGTAATTATATATGTTATATTAATCTATTTTTTTATTATTTTATTTTTTACTCCCACCATCTCAAATATAAGGCGCAACTATATATCACTAACACAAAAACAAGAAATAGTTATAATCATCTCCTCGTTTAGAGTACCCATATGCATATATGTATGCATGTAATATGGTCGGATATTTCGATAGTGAAAAATTTAAAATAAATTAATTTAGAGAAAAGATATATGCTAGTTAATGCATAATTGCATGTATAAGACAAAGAAAAAACAGTATTAATGTCTTATGATTATAGAATGGAGCGAGTAATGGTTACTCAGGTAACATATATATATATATATATATATATATATATATATATATATGTAAGAAGTGGATTTCCAACCAAGGGAGGAAAAAGTTACCCACGCAGAGAAAGCCAAAACGAGATAGCCGTGGGCATGCATCGTCATGTACTACTGCACATATATTCCAACAACCTGGAGCTCGATCGACCTGTCTACTATAGAATTGCTGTATCTATCTATGCATCCTCCAGGATCATCGATCCACTGTGATCGACTATATATCTTTCGTCTCATTTCCTATAGCTTTTGCCAACAGAGTCAGCCAGTGATCATTTGGTACAGTCACAAATTAAGCAGGTGCCAGTGCCATTTCCATGCATGCACACATATACTACTTATCAATCACCACTGGTGCTTTTGCATGCATGCACTGAATATACATATCACCATATTATCATCATTATGTATATATACCATGTTTGGAAGCATGCTAGCTCCTTGATTCGGCATGCATGCAGCAGCTAGCTGGACATTCACACACAGTCACTTGTAATACTGTTCACTGCAACCACAAGAGCATGATGCATGCGCGCATGCTGCATATATAGGCATATTCAGACATTCAGACTAGCTCTCTTACATCACGCACACGTATATATAGCCAGGTTTCTTAACTCCTAAATCTTTTCGTTTCTCGTTATACTTATAAGCTAAAATTTAAATTTTTAACTTTAAATTTAGTGTTGTTTTTAGGTTTTTTTTCACCAAAGTTTGTTTTCCGACTTTTAACTTTTAGATCACAAAAATACGTATCTAAAAATTTTATTCTTAAATTATTTTTATTACCAAATACGTAGTTTGACCATTAATCACCGCCCCGGGACATTGCCAAACAATCAGGTACTATACACACATAAAACATATATATGGGATGTTACTGATATATATGGACATATATATGTGTATGTGTATATATATAAATAATATATATGATTAATCTAGATATAGCTAAAATATCTTCCAATATAAAAAAAATTAGCTAGCTAGGTGGCTAGGACTAGCACCGTATAAGCAGCAGGACACAGGCTGCAGCCAGCAATGAGCCCCCCTGACCGCTGAAAAGCTACCACAGCTTCATACTATGAACACTATGTGCGGCAGTTGTCATCACAGCAGAGTACTGCACATGTCTGCATATGCTGCCGACATGGTAAACGAGCAAATCACACGGGGTTGGCCCAAGTGATCGGCTAAGTTTGTGCCCTTCCTTCACCACCACGACGATGCAGAAATATATTCTCTGCACGAAATGTTCTCTCTATCGATCAGTATATGTATACGTACTATCTCCATCGTAGAAAGAATTCATTTTTTAATTTCTGTGTTCACCATTTGTTATATTTGAAAAAATATAAAAAAGTCAAAAAAAATAAATTAGTCATATACAAAGTATTATTCATGTTTTATCATCTAACTGCAATAAAAATATTATTCACAAAGAATTTCAAATATGACAAAGAGTCAAACGAGATCGTATATAAACTAGTAAAAAATAACTTATTTTGATATGTCTGTAACAACACTCGCTAGTGTGTACTGCAGATGCATGAACGCAATATGCATGCGGTGATTATATCTGATGAATTAAATTGAAACGAGATACGATGTGACACATCACACATGCATGATTGTTCAGTAGTGTGTACTGCAGGCATGGCATTACATGCGCATGCTCGCAAAGACGCACTGACGAGACGACGTGTTGCCCTCTTGTTTGTCCGTCTCTTGCATGCATGCAATTAGCTAGATTCCCTCTCCCTCTCGATCCCAATCATGCATGCATGCCCACGGCATGTGAATTCAGAGATTTATCTTGCCAGCCAATGCAAATAACTCAACGTGCATGGGGTTTCAAGGAGGAAGAGCTTTTTGCTATTGACATTTCGGTTTTTTTAAAAACTTATTTTATAAATAGATATCTAAAAAACTTATTGCACGAATAGACCTTTTTAATCGCGGCAACGTCGTTGGCGCCGTCGTTCAATAGGACGACATCAATATTGTTGGTATATCCTGGCCACATAAGCATAATATAATGATTTAGAGGACGACATCAATCTTATGTTTATCTCGATTTAACATGGTAATTTTTTAAGCCTATAAAACGACTATGGTGACTCTCTTCCTGCCTCTCTTAGAGTAACAGATTAAGGTAGTGGTGCTGTCAAAAGAAATACGCAGTGAGACAGACAAGCCAATCATAACAAGGGCATGCATGCTACCCGAGGTACGTATGTCATATAGTGGCACTGTGTGAGGCTACTGTATCAGGATACCATATTTGGAATGAGTCTCTTTTTAGAGGTCAGGATCTTATTGTTAGCTGATTGAAAAATACTACCTCTATTTCATAATGTAAGATGTTTGATTGTTTTTACAACATTTGATCATTCATCTTATTTAAAAATTTAGTATAAATATAAAAAAATGACAAGTCATGCTTGAAGTTCTTTCGATAATAAAATAAGTCACAAAAAAATAAATTATATTTCTATAATTTTTTAAATAAGACAAATGGTCAAACATTACCAGTAAAAAAGTCAAACATCTTACATTGTGAAATGGAGGGAGTAGTTCAGAACCCACCTGCTCCACTGTTGATCAATCCCCAAAAATCATTAATTGTGCAAAATCACACATTATATTACTTATATGGTCCATATATGCAAGATGCAAACATGTTTGGTAATAACATATAAATGGAATCTAAGCTATACACCTTGCAGACAATTGTACGTTAGCTGCAAAAACATAATGATTCACTAGTGTTTCTCAACCAAAAACGTCTGAGGTATGGCATTAGCTTATCTGACAATTAGTAAATATATTAGACTTAAACGGTAGTTATTACCTAGAGGAAAAATATTTGTACAACCTTTCCACGTGTGATATTTGGATGCTGAAAACTCATAAAATAGGTCGTCCATTTATTTAGTTAAATATATCTGTACATTTTTTGCCAGACAGGGATGATTGTATTAAACACATCAGAATGATTGCAAACACAAGATTATGCATGGTTCAATACGGCTAGCTAGTAGGCTGGTGGATTGAGTCGGTATTTGATGACCTCCCCAAAGGGGGGCCTTGTATTTATATCTCGAGATACCCTTTGTCCAAGTAGAAAACAAGAGTTATACGAGGATATGTAGGAGCAATCCTAGATAAGCATGTTCACCCAACCTAGTCGACCCAACCTGACTCGATCGACCCAGTCCGAAAAATCTTGAACCTAGCTCGATAATGCACAGGGCCAAGCCTAGGCCTAGATATAAAAGCATGACCTAGCTCGAGAAAGCCCCAAGATCGGGCTGGGCTCAAGAGCCTGGTTTTTTTTGCTAGATTTTTCGGGCCTACCCTAGGGTTTGAACAAGCCAGTCCTAGTTGTTACCGAATTAGGCTACATAGTCTTTTATTGATAGGTGTCAAGGCCCTTGTATGTTTAGGCGTCATCCGTTAGCTTACATAAGGTTGCTCTCTCTCGCGCTATATATATATATATATATCAAAATTAATATGTGCCCCCTCTTTGAATAAGCTATTGTATGCCTCCTTCCCTCATAAATCCTAAACCACCCCTCCTAAGGGTCCATAACCTCTCTCTTGACCAGTCAAAGCTCTCACCGATCGGTCAAACCTGTGCTTTGACCTTCTTCCACACCCTACTTTTGTCCACTTCCGTCTATCTAAAAAGTACAGTAACACGAAGACAAAAATACAGTAATATGCCTTATAAAATGCAGTAATATAGTCACGATGGATCTAGTTTTTTAAATCATATTTTTTTAACCACTGGGATGAAAACAATTTTAAAAAATAATATAAGACACATGAGATAGTGCTCTCTAAAGATTGGGAATACAATCTTTTAGCTCTCCCATATATATTAGTGCTACTGTAGCAACAGTATGCAGTCACACCGTGTGTTATTGCACTTCTATCATGATGTTACTGTACTTATATCACGACGTTACTGTAATTATGCAATAACAGTGCACATATTACTACACTTATATCACGATATTACTGTAATTATGCAGTAACAACGCACATGTTACTACACATGTATCACGATGTTACTACACTTGTATCACGACATTACTACAATTATACAATAACAATACACATATTTTATAGCAACATAGCGCTATTACTATACAGAAAATGTATCGTTACTGCAGCTATTATCATACCATTAGTGTATACTAATACAAATCCTACGTATATTTCTTAAGATTTTGAACTTTAAACAACTTTATCTCTCGCCTTATTTATTATTTTCTAAAAAATTTTGTACCATATTGTTACAAAAAAGTGCTTAAAAAAGTAGATCTCTCATGGGTATGTTCGATATTATTACTGTAAATTAGTTGTCGTGTTACTGTACTTTTGACTTATTGTTATTGTATAATTCCTGTGAGGCAAGAGGTGAGCTTAAATAGACACGGGGGAGCCCATAAGCGGGTTGTCCGACGGAAAAGAACCCTTTCACAGCATTTTATATATATGTGTGTGTGTGACCAAGGAACATGTATTGAGAGAGTTTTAGATTTCGAGAAGCAACTAGTGAGAAGTCATCTTCTCAAAATCTAACGCTGGTTTTTTCAGCTTTTGTCTTCAAAGTTTCTACAACTACATATTCTCGAAAGCTAGGTATTGTTTGGAAAAACTTCCGAATTCGGAAGATCCTGTCAGAAGATGCAGCAGTCAATATCTCTTCCAAACTGGGCCAAAGGTGACCAAGACTCTCAACAAAGATGCTGGGGCCGGCCTTCTCCCTTGGAATCGTTGTTAGATTTGTATAATAAATTAATGATTTAATTCATAGATAGCATATGTGTAATGATGTTAATCAGTAGACTGTGTTTTTATTTAAGGTCAGTTGCAGATATCACACCAATTAATGGATGGTCCAAGTCCTTATGATATATTCCATAACAGTTATGATCACCAGTTAACAACATATTATTTTTAAAATCAACCAGGAGAGCGACAGGGCACACGAGTTTCCCTCCGTGCATGTCCCCCGGTGTGGCCTCAAATGGTAGAGAGTCGCACGGAAGGAAGCAAACACTCCCTTTTTTAGAAAGCATATAGGACGAGTTCAATTACTGTGTGGGAGTGAGTGAGAAGTGTGCATGGGTGTTAAACTAATGCTACTTGCCTATGTACTCCGTTATTTAATTAATTACTTACACTAATCCATCTCATCAACACAACTGGTGTATGTGTCCACACACCTAAATAATACTATCTGTCAGTTATTTTTTTTAACTTTACTAGCTTTGTTGGGGAGTGGTGGTGGGAGGGGGTGGACTGACATAGAGGGTTGTTGGTTGATCGTTGTGTGATGCGCTACGTTGTTTTGTAACGTATGTATATGTGTGTGTATATATATATGGTGGTGCTACACAACGCGTCATAGAGAAAATATGCGCGACGAAACAACGTAGCATGTTACACAGCGATCAACCAACCACCCTCCACGTTAGCCCACCCCCTCCCACTACCTCCAACGGAGCTAGTGGAGTGAAAGATGACCGATATATACAAGTGTTTGAGTTAAAAAATAACTTATATATGCGTGAGGGTGTTTACTACGATACACCGTGAAGTTAAAATTTAACTGATGACAACGTGAAAGGAATGTGTTCGTTTACTGGTTGAGGAATTAAAAATTAACTGATGACCCCCACAGATTTTTAGTCCCCATGAAGGTCTATAGAGTTAAAAATTAACTAATGACAACATGGAAGGAATATGTTCGTTTACTGGTTCATTTGTAGCCATTCGATGTGCAGTTAAATTTTAACTATCATTCAAAATGTCTGCGTGAGATTGCTACCTAGGAAAATGGCCTAGTTATTGCGATGTTGTACTTGTTGAGATAAAAAAAATAACTTATCGATGGTCATAACAAAAATACTTCCGTCCATACTTAACATCTGTTTGGTTAAAAAATAACTAACACATATGCTCATCAGTACCAAATCAACAATTACATGGCTCGGTAGGTGATAAGTTAAAAATTAACTGTTGCGTAAGATGATTATTTGTTAGCTGTACTCAATGATGACCAAAACTTTGGTAGCATGTTCGAGTTAAAAAATAACTCAGACTGGCCCCGTATTGTATTTGTTTATAAACATGGCTGGAAAACATCAAGTAACCAAAAAAACCTCAAAATATGATAGACCATTCACTTATCACGTCGCATAATATAAATATTGTCACCCCTATTAATAATAATAAAAATATATACCTTCATCTTACATAACAAAATACATAGAAACGTAAATGTTACTGTGCACACGCGCAACATGTTGTTGGGTTCAGACATTGCTTTCAGTTGTTTATGACACATTAGACATTGCACAGAAAACACACAGTATAGTCGGTTTCATCTACACCAATCAGATTCATTGACTAAAATACTCAAATGTGTACCACCGAGAACCCTAGCGAGGTGTGTGAAAAACCTGTCGTGGTCGCTGATACCATGTCTGAAGTTGAGTTGCCAAAAGAGTTTACAACAGATTATGAGAAGCCAGAAGAGTTTCGTGTGTCGAGTCCTCCTCCTCTGACATCATCATATCTAATCCCGCCGTCACCGTCAATGGAAAATGACATCGTTGCCACCACCAAGGATATGTGCTACGTTTCTACACTATGCCCTTCTCCAACGTCGGTCGCCGATGACCTAAACCCACCAGATGACCACATTTGATAGCATTTTTTGGAGACCTCCATGATCAGGCATGTGTGCTGTGTAAGATGTAGTTAGTGATAAACCCTAGGCATTACGGACGAGACGATATGTGTATTATATTATGGAGACGATGATGCTTGTACTTACCTGCTAGTCGCCTGAGATTGAGGAGAAAAAGATCATCGGGAAAGCGCTGCGTCGTCGCCGGATATCGCTTGAAGAACAAACACTGTGAGGAAAATGGGGGAATCGTTCTCACACAACGAAAAAATAGAAAATGAAACCAGGAAAGCGTGTGCGCGGCGATAACCGCACCGGTTTTGGGAGTCTGAGAGCCTAATCTTCTTCACCTTTGACAACATTTTTCTGGAGACCTCCATGATCGGGCTTGTGTGTTGTGTAAGATGCAATTAGCGATAAACCCTATGTATTACGGACGTGATGATATGTGTAATGTATTGTGAATACAATGATGTTTGAACTTATCTGCTAGACACCTGAGATTGAGGAGAAAAAGATTGTCGGGAAAGTGCTGCGCCATCGCCAGAGATCGCTTCAAAACAAACGCTGTGAGAAAAATGGAGTCGTTCTCACACAATGGAAAAATGGAAAATGAATAGGCCGCTGCCACTAATCACGGTAACTGACATATCAAAACAACTATATTTTAATACCCACACGATGTTGTTGAGTTAAACTTTAACTTATACTCCGCTTGCAGGATGCACCTAAAAGTTTAAAATTAACTAGACACAAGCAAAAAATGCTACTGTATGTTATAGCTAGATGATGAGCTTCTGTGTGTTCTTCCGTAAATTTTTTACTACACTTAATGTGAATGTCTGCGTTGAAAAACAAGAAGTTAAAAATTAACTCGAGTTGGTTTAGACTATTGGTGTGCTCGATGGTTCGTGTGTTTTAGTAAAATTTTAACTCAAATCGATATATGCCATGTGTTGTTCAAAAAGTTAAGGGAACGATGGGCAGTCCGTGGGTCGGGGATATGCGTTGTTTATTACGTAGTGCTCAAAGCGTTGTATAATATAGTGTGTGTGTGTATATATATATATATATATATATATATATATATATATATATATATATATATATATATATGGCTCCCACCTTTTCGCCTTTATTTATGCTTATAAATAATCTAAAATTATACTCCCTCCATCCCACATTACATGGGATTTTGACTTTCTGTTTATAATGTTTGACCACTCGTCTTATTTAAAAATTTAGTACAAATATAAAAATTATAAGTAATACTTAAACTACTTTTAATAATAAACAAAATAATAAACAAATTAAATAATATTTTCAAATTTTTGTAATAAGACAAGTGGTTAAACATTATAAATAGAAAATCAAAATCTCATATGATATGGAACGGAGGTTGTATGTCGGTACTCCATTTAATTAAAATTCATCTTATGGTCTTTTATATAGTTCGTCTTATAGCGTTTGATACAAAAATTTATAGAGACAAATTAATTTCGGATTACTAGTAAGCCATAGAGCTTATTCCAAACAATATGGGCATAATATTTCCTAACTATATAGCTCCACTAATTGATCTGCTATTATTTTTTCTAAAATATAATTTGTGGTCAAAATTAGATGTGGTAGAAATTTTTATACTTATTTATAAGAAGACAACGGTGGATGAATCCGACGCTCTATCTATTTAGGTTGTAATTTTTCAAATTACCCGGTAAAATTCCTAATATTAAGAAACAATTAGATCTAAATTGATAGCCACGTATACAATCAAATTAAGGCAAAGATTGTAACAATACATTTTATGTCGAATATATATTTACTTATTTTAGGCATATTATAATATATTTTCTTTATCGATAGTAAAGTAGGATTATTAGATAGTAGTAGTAGTGAAGGAATGTCTCAAAAGGATATGCCTCATAAGTAAAATAATGAACTTTGTTTAAGCTGTGTATGGTACGGAAGAATCGGAATTCGATAGCGGTCATTGTACGAAAAGTGGGTTAAATGAGACCGTTTGGACTTTGGATGACACCTGTAGTACATGGTTTGTACTATAATATTCCAACCTAGCACGGTCACCGATATGTTGCTTGCATAATCACCACCAGGCTTAGGGGCATTAATCCCATCAGGGATATAATATTTTTCTCTTGAAACATGGTGTAATCGTATGCGCTCATAACATTTACTCCCTCCGTCCTACGTAATAAGGGATTTTGATTTTTTGTTTATAATCTTTAACTACTTGTCTTAAAAGTATTATTTATTTTGTTTATTATTTTCTTTATTATTAAAAGTAATTTAAGTATTACTTATAAATTTTTTATTTGCACTAAATATTTGAATGAGATGAATGATGAAAAATTACAAGTGATTAGTTAAAATCCTCTATATAGTGGGACAGAGGGAGTACACGTTTGTCTCTATAAATATACAAAATGCCTTGCTATACATATATGAGCACATCCAAAGATTAGACTGGCTATATCTTTATATTAACGAAGTTATCATTAGTGTCTCGCTATCGATGAGTACCTCGTCAACCACTGAAATAACAGTGAGCCATACGTACGAGAACCCATGTTAAATCTTGCTAAGCTTTGAACCCTGGTGGGTAGGTTCCACCGCATGCAACACAAGCAATTTAGCTTGTGTAATTATTTGCACCATCTGGATAACCCTGATTATCGGTAGTATAATAGTTATTTGCCACGTGACACTCTAAGCTTGTGTAATTTATTAGTGAACATCATAAAATTAGTCATGACTAAAGGATATCTCTCTAAAACTAGTAATTTATCACGGGACATTATTCATTATTTTACTATTTTAAATCTAATTGGAGAGAGAAATTCTTTAAGAAGACAAGAATGCTCTAGGGCCATAAACTTGTAACCTAGTACTCGAGTGAAAATGGAATATAATGTATGGTAGCAATGTCCTTAGAATGACGATAGATTAATTGACAGTCGACGTATAATGTGTAATTTGAAATTTTGAAATTAAAAGTTCAAAAATTTAGAGGAAAACCAGAAAAATATAAAGATTATGAAATTATGAAAAATAGACAATTTAGAAAAGATGAAAAATGTATTCATATTCCCGCTCTAGGATTTTTGGATGGGATCGAAGGAAGGATGATGCGGCCAAGCCAATTGGAGTAGCATGTGCTGACACAATGAACAAACTCGTCATATTAACATGTGGTTCCTCTCTTCAGTTGATTTGGATATAATAAAATGGTAATCACAGTGTCCTCTAATAAATTAATAATTTTTAGAAGCATTGTCTAGTCATATCATATTTTTGCTATATATATCCACATCAAATTGCCTATACTTGAGGGTTATGTAGCAGCATTTGTTGCTTGCACAATAACCTCGGGAAAACCCTGGTTACTGTTGTATTTTGGATTGTCCAGGTGTGGATGTAAGTGTGTGTCTACCCACACACTAGCTAATTAAATGTCCATGGACCTACAAATAAACATATTATAATATTACTTAAAATAAATAAAATATATTATACATGAAAATATTCATTTTCTATCTAAAAATATTGAATTTAATTTGATTTAATCTATATGTAGCTTTTTTTAATAATGAAAACGGGTTACATCTCCCATAAATACCATTTTTGGCACATGCCTAAGAATTAAATATAAACCAGAAACAAAAGTAAGTTGATGGGAAAACATCCAACTCTCTCCAATAAGTACAAGACATATGGTTTCTAAAATTGCAGCGAGGTAGATGATACTTCTCTACTTACTTACTAGTTAAATACATGTGAGGATTTTATGATTTGTTATTAAATTTTTTTATATGAAATAGTCATCTTAATTTAAATTTATATGTAGATATCAATCTATATTTATTTAATGTTTTATATCAAAAAATTTAAGTGCTAAATTATAAAACTGTAACAAGGGTAGACCGCTCCTACTTTTTATAGGGAGTAAAGAAATTTTGGATCGGATCGTCCATGTACTTATGAGACTAAGATTTCGAGTCTTGGCTACATGCTTTATGCATGGCATCTCTTTGTAAGCGCAGTCCATACACATATATACATATATACGAATGCTTGTTAATTACTCCTAATTAATTCCAAATGGCTGATCGAGCTCTCTCCGTGCACAGAGATACATATATAGTGCAATCGTGAACGAGAAATCATGTTAAGATCGAGATCGTACAGATGCAGCTAGCATGGAGCCATGGACACGTTGATATATACGGTGCCTTATTTTTTCGGTTTTGTTTATACTCATGAGTCAAAATCTAATTTTTTTATTTAAGTTTTTTTATCGTAATTTATTTTTCAGCCTTTATCTTTATATTGCTAAAAATTATTTATAAATTATTTTTCGTTTGTAAATATGTCTGTCTTTTCAGCCAAAACACAGCCAAACGATACGATGGTGCAGCAAATTAATTAACCTAATTTGAAGGAGAAGTCGTAGCAATGATGAAGCTAGTCAATTAGCCAGTCTGGACATCAACCAGACAGGCCGGAGAAAGATGCGATCGAATCTATCCCCCGATGCTCCCCTACCTAATTAAACAGGATTGCACGGCTCGATTCGATTCGATTATTAACTAACTAATTAATTCCTGGCTAATCACAGGTGCTTAGGTCTATAGATTATGTTGCTAATAATCAGTTGATTAGTTAATTAAGTTTAGGATCGTCCGGCCGTCCGGACTGCGCGGCGATGGGTGGCGCTGTCGAGCGACAAACCGTCCAAAGAGAAGAACAGCACGATCATCGCGTACCTACCCATCAATCTATCTATATATATCTACCTGCCTTTTCGTTCATCGTTTCTTTTTAATTTGTCAAAAAAAATGTAATTACGATATGTATTATTATAAATAATTAAATAAATAAACATTCATTCTACAGGTCACAGCTCACAAGTAGGTAGTGGTTTTCTTTTTTCTTTTTTTTTATAGGACAGGTAGATAATGTTAATTTGTCTTGATATGGCAGTTGAATTTAGGCACACTGGTGAAGACGAGTGAATTTGTGTAATTAAAGGAGGGAATGAGTAAATTTATAGAACTAAGTAGAGCTACGTTTGATTGATTAAATTGCTGCAACAAAAACTAAGCTTTTTAAAAATATATATATTACACACAAGCAGCACATGCACATATAAATACACATACTGCAAAATTTTCAGTTGTTAATTATAAGAAAGTATTTGGGGATTCTAGAATTTTTACTACCTGCAGAGGTAGGTACCTGAAGCAACCAAATTTTACACCATAAAAGATTATGATACCTTCTAAAGAATCATAAAACAAAACTCTAATATATCTGTACGATTAAAAATAAAATATGTCAATTGATTTAATAGAATCACTCAAAAGTACGTTAATTAACACCACTCCAATTGCATTATTTTGCTTCACCGTCGTCCGTCTGATGACTGATCGATCTATCGACCAAATAACCAAACCGTTTCAGGGGTGGCGATCGACGCAAACAGTGGGCAATGCAGCTCCTCCGTTTCGCAATAATAATAATTTCTAGCATCTTCATATACTAGTAAATTTAAACATATACATACAAATAGTATATATCGATTAATAAATAAATCTAAACATATCCAAAGAAAATCTTATTCGATTAATAAATAAATCTAAACATATCTAAAAAATCTTGTTATAAAACGGAGACAGTAATAGTACCACTGTACAACCAGGCGTGCGTGCGGGGCGGCGCATCGTACTAATTAATCACTAATTAAAAAGTAGCTTAATGTCAGTTGTGCCCTAATTACACCCTGTGATGCTAGATTAAGTAGCCGGTTTTATCATGTTTGGTACTTGTCGTGTGCAGTAGCAGCATGTGTGATCTCTTTTAGAGTGACACGGATCCATCGTGATCATCTCTCTCTCCCTCCCTTTAATCCCCTTGTTTTGATGCATGTTAATTAGCCACGCTAGCTTAATTTGCTGCTTCCAAAAGCTTAGCTAGCTTGTCGGTATGCAGCTAGAGCATGCACGAGGGGGTACCTAAGCTTTTGCTACATATATTAATTGATTACATATTAATTCGATCGAGCTGTTAGCCAACTGAAATTCTATATTTAATTAATTAATTAATTAGGTGAAAGTGTAATCAATTTGATTTCTTTTTTTCCCTGTACATAAATTAATCCAGCTTTCAAGAGTTCCGTTAATTAGTGGAGACGTGGAAAGAATTAAAGCTCATCGTGAATGCGTCCAAAGGGTTGGCGCTATATATGTTTCCCATTATGCTTGGCCTGTTTCTGGACTCCTGTTTGTTATTTGATCTTTAGGGGCAGTTCATTTGATAGCTGCAGTCAACATGTACAAGGGCTTGCAGGGGCTAGCTATAAGTACAATTAACCAAACTAAATAGCTAGATACTCCTCTCGTTTCATAACGTAAAATGGTTGACTTTTTTATTAGTAATATTTGACCGTTTGTCTTATTTAAAAATTATAAAAATATCATTTATTTTGCTTGTGACTTACTTTATTATTAAAAAAAACTTTAAGCACGACTTGTCATTTTTTATATTTATACTAAATTTTTAAATAAGACGAATAGTCAAACGTTGTAATCTATAAGACGAATAGTCAAACGTTGCAATAAAAAAAAATCAAACATCTGTGAAACGGAGATAGTAATTAATTGCGGCGAAATGACAGCCTAGCTATATCGATCCGTTTGTAGCTTTCTGTTCGATCAGCGTACGAGATTCAGAAAGGTCGTCGGTCCAATATGCTGTTGATCGACTCTAACCAAACAAGAGTTAGCCCATCATATATGTTTTTGAAGCACTCTTTAGTAGGGTCTTCACTTATGGAGGCTAATTAAGAATTCTGCTTGGGAACCAAAACACTTTCATAAGATTCAAGCAGGGAAACAAGAGACTGGTACTCCTGGTTTTTAATACACGACGTCCTTAAATTTTTAACACATGTCTGACGATTCGCAGTATTTAATTTTTAAAAATAAGCAAAAATATATCTAGTAATAAATCAAATTAAAAAATTAAATTAAATAAGTAGTCAAATGAATACCTAAAATCAGTAGCATTATATATTAAAAATCACTGAGGTTGAAATATGCAGAGTATATTCGACTTCTCACTAGGCTACCCTGTCAGTGCTCGAAATTTGGCTTGTAAACGAGCGTAATTTTGGCCCATCAATCGCTGCAAGACCTGGCGCAATTTTGGCGCGTGGGAGCGTGAGATAGCTCAGCGTGAAATTGGCCCATGAGTGATCATGAATTCAGCCCATAAATGTGTGTGGATTCACTCCATGAGTGAGAGTGAATTTGGCCCGTAATGTGCGTCAATTCGGCCCGTAACTGATAGCGAATTCAGCCCACATTTGCCCGTGAATTAGGCCCATATCTATGTGCAATTTTAGCCCATGAATGCAAATTAATTAATGTTGGCCCGTGGGAGCGCACGATAGCTCTGCGTGAATTTGGCCCATAAGTGATCATGACTTCAGCCCAAAAATGCGTCTGAATTCACTCCATGAATGAGAGTGAATTCGGCCCATAAATGCTTATGAATTCGGTCCGTCGATGGGCGCAAATTCAGCC
Organism: Oryza brachyantha; assembly: GCF_000231095.2. Taxonomy (NCBI): domain Eukaryota; kingdom Viridiplantae; phylum Streptophyta; class Magnoliopsida; order Poales; family Poaceae; genus Oryza; species Oryza brachyantha. Next base: position 4,834,020 of record NC_023170.2, read on the forward strand.
CATGGTGCCCATGAATTAGGCTCATATATATGTGTGCTATTTCAGCCCAGATTATAGGCGCACATGCATCCGGCCCATCGTGAAGTTTAACTTTGCCTTGAGATTGTAGTGAAAATCAGGAGGCCAATGAGTATACCTGAATTTGGCCCGGTGTGTGCACAGATTCCGGCCGGGTGCATGCACATTCATGTCGTGAGAGTACATTATTTTGGCCCATAAGTTTATGCAAATTCAGCCCATAGATGTGCACAATTCCGGCCCAAAGGCCTGACTGAATTAAGCCCACATAACTCTGAAACTTCGGCCATAGGTGATCGTGAATTTGGCCCCAGAATGAATTCAGTCCGTTAGGCCCATAAAAGCGCACGCGTAACAGGAATGAATTTGGCTCCTGATCGTGCGTGAATTCAGCCCATATATTAGAGTAAATTTGGCCCAAGCGTGAGTGCAAATCCAACCCATGAAATTCAGCCCATCAGTGGGCTCGGCCTGCAGAAGCATCGTTTTGGCCCATGTCAGATAGCAGGCTCCAGCTGATAGATTCCTATATGTTAAGTTTATATTTGTTTATAATATTTGCATATATGCAGATTTTTAAATACAGAGTTTGTATGTCTAAAATTTGTATGTATAAAGTTTATATGTCTAAAGCATATATAAGTGTGTATGTGTGTGTATCTGTACCTGGCGGAAACGATCTGAGCCAACTGATAAAGCCCCAATACGAGTGCAGGATTCTGGCCCAAAGGCGCGCTTGAATTTGGCCCACACGACATGCAGCTTCAGCCCATACATCATCGTGAATTTGGCCCCTGAATAAATTAATTCCGTTAGGCCCATGAATGCTCACGTTTGACAGCAATGAATTTGGCCCATGAGAGTGCGTGAATTCAGCCAAGGAATAAGTTCACTTTTGGTCCCTCAAGTTGTCACGAAGTATCAAAATCGTCTCTCAACCGCAATACAGAAATGTTCGCCCTCGAAGTTACGAAAACGTTCAATTCAGGTCCTTGGGCAGTATTGGAGGGTGGTTTCGCTGACATGGCATCCTAGTCAGCAAAAAATAGATTAAAAAATTCATGGGCCCATCTGTCAGCCTCATAAGAACACAAAAAACCAACACTCTCCCCTCTCTATCGAGGCCGGCGGCTGGGCATCGGTGAGCTCGGGTGTGGGCACGGGGAGGCGATCACACTGGGCGCGAACTTGGGCGGCAGTGGAACGGCAGCGGCGACGGCGGGCACAGGCTTGGCTGCTTGGGGCGGATGCACCGACGAGCTTGGCTTCCGTCGCGGCGCCCGAACAGCCTTCCCCGTCCTCATCAGAATCAGTAACGACACGCCTGTCCCCGTCTCCGGTGTTGCCCGGGCGCCGACACCGCCCGCCATCTCCTCGCCCCACGCTCGCGCCTGGCTCCTCCAGCCAGCCGCCGAGTCGCCCCGTCGGGCTCCTGTGCGCCACATGGTCGTTGAGCCGCCGCCGCCGCCCCGCGCTGCCGGCTGCCGGGCGTCGTCGAGCCCCGGCCACGCCGCTCGGCCCCCGAGCCATCGCCGCCGGGCCGCTCCCACCGCCGTGCTCCCGTGCGCCACCCAGTCGCCGAGCCACCACCGCGCCGCCCCAGGCCGCCCTGCGCTGCCGCTACCGTCGGGCGTCGTTGAGCCCCAATCGCGCCTCTGCGTCGCGCCACCCGGTCGCCGAGCCACCGCCGCCACCGCGCGGCCGCTCCCGCCGTCGTGCCGCGCTCCCGTGCGCCCCGCCCCCCGACCACCGCGCCACTGCTGCTGCCGCGCGGTCGCTCCTGTCGTGCCGCCGCGCTCCCGTGCGCCCCCGGCCGCCGAGCCCCCGCCGCTGCCGCGCGGCCGCTCTAGTCGTCGTTCCGCCGCGCTCCCGTGCGCCACCCGGCCGCTGAGCCACCGACACGCCGCCCCGCACTACCGTTGCCGTCGGGCGTCGTTGAGCCCCGGTCGCGCCGCCTCGCCGTGCCACCCAGTCGCCGAGCCACCGCTGCCGCCGCGTGGCCGCTCCCGCTGTCGTGTTGCTGCTCCCGTCGTCGCGCCGCCGGGCTCCCGTGCGCCACCCAACGCTGAGCCACCGCCTCCGCCACGCGGCCGCTCACTGTCGTGCCGCCGCTCCCGTCGTCGCGTCGCCGGGCTCTCGTGCGCCACCCGACAGCCACGCTTCTGCTGCCACCGCGCGTCGTTGAGCCCCGGGCTCCCGCGCGACTCCCGACCACCGAGCCACCCCCGCTGTCGCGCCGCCGCATGTGCTCTGTGAGGGAGAGAGGAGAAGAGGAGGGAGGGGAGAGAGTAAAAGATTAAAAAAATCTGACATGTGGAACCCACCAGCCGCCACGTCAGTAAAACCGATCAAAAAATAGGTCAATGCTGCCGAGGAACCTTTAGTGAACAGATTCGGTGAGTTCAGCCCATCAGTGGGGACGACGGCCTGCCAGAAGCATCATTTCGGCCCATCGTTGATAGCAGGCTCCAACCGATAAAGCCTATCCTATACGAGTGCACGATTCTAGCCCAAAGGTGTGACAGAATTCAGCCCACATGGCTGTGCAGCTTCAGCCAATAGGTGATCCGGAATGAATTTGGTCCGTTAGGCCCTAAATGCGCACGCGTGACAGCAATGAATTTGGCCTGTGATAGTACGTGAATTCAGCCCATATGTTACAGTAAATTCGGCCCCAGTTTGCTTGCAAATCCAGCCCATAAAACCACGTAATTCAGCCCATCAGTGGAACCAGCCTGCCAGAAACATCGTTTTGGCCCATCTTGGCTACAACTGATAAAGCCTAAAATTTCGGCCGAATTTCGCCCGCTTTAAAATAGCTGTTGGCCGCAATTCAGTAGTCATTTGTACATTTTGAAACATTGTACTACTACTTTAATTTGCACATTATGAAACAATGTACAGCGCTGGCAAATAGTAGTGCTGAAACACGAAACATTTTATTTTAATATCATGAACTGAGTTGTTTTTTTACGTGTAAGTTTCAAACATAAAATCTTAAAAATACATCTCTTTCAAAATATAAAAAACACGCCTCCATTTCATCACAAATATATTTGAGAAATTCACATCAACTTACCATTTAAAAAAAAATCTGACAAGCTGGTTTCAAAAACAGAATGGTTATTATTGAATGTTGAATTTAGAATCGCACGATATATATTACTCAGTGTTCTTTCGAGCAAAATGTCAAATCTTTCATCACATATTTATTATTTATTATATATCTAAAATTATATCTAGTAATAAATTAAATTAAAAATTTTAAATAAAATAAATAGTCAAACGTATACCTGAAATCAGCATCGTTATATATTAAAATCAGTGAGGTTGAAATATGCAGAGTATATTCGGCTTCTCGCTAGGCTACTTTGGCCTCATTCGGCGAGGCATGTACGTTTTTCATGCGCATGCTTTCCGAACTGCTAAACGGTGTATTTTTTTAAAAAAATTTTATAGGGAAGTTGCTTTAAAATCATATTAATCTATTGTATATTTTTTAATAATTAATAATTAATTAATAATATACTAACCTTCTACACCGTTTTCCGTGCCAATAACTTAGGACGTGTTTGGTTGCCCCGAGGATGGTTGGCCTGCATCCGTGCGTGCAGGAGAGTAGTGTTTGGTGGCCTGCAGGTTAACCCCTTTCTTCCACCAGCCAAACGCGGCCTCTGTTGGTGCTCGAAATTTGGCTGAGCGTAATTTTGGCCCATCAGTCGCTGCAAGACCTGTCCACAAATTATCACTATTTCAGTTCAGCTCGTAACTTTGCACAATTTTGGCCCATGGGAGCGCACGATAGCTCTGTATGAATTGGCCCATAAGAGATCATGAATTCAGCCCATACATGTGTTAATTCACTCCATGAGTGAGTGAATTTGGCCCGTAACTGGTAGTGAATTCAGCCCAAATATGCCCATGAATTAGGCCCATATATGTGCGTTTTTAGCCCATCAAGGCACATTGATTCAGACTATATGTGCAACTTTGGCCCATGGGAGTGCACGATAGCTCTGCGTGAACTTGGCCCATAAGTTATCATGAATTCAGCCCATAAATACGTCTCAATTTACTCCATGAGAGTGAGAGTGAATTCGGTCCGTAATGGGCATGAATTCGGCCCGCAAGTGCTTGTGAATTATGTCCGTCGATGGGCGTGAATTCAGCCTATAACTGCTAGTGAATTCAGCCCATAGGTGTGACCGAAAGGCCTAGCTGAAGTCGGCCCACATAACTATGCAGCTTCGGCCCAACGATCATCATGAATTTCGCCCATGAATATGAATTTGGCCCGTGAGAGAGTGTGAATTCAGCTCATATGCTAGCGTAAATTCGGCCCAAAAAGCACGTCGTAATTCGGCCCATCAGTGGGCTCGGCCTACATAAGCATCGTTAGATAGCCTAGCAGGCTCCAACTGATAAAGCCTCTGCAGGATTCTGGCCCAAAGGTGCGGCTGAATTCGGCCCATCTAAGTATGCAGCTCCAACCCATCCATGGATGATCGTGAATTTGGCCCATGAATGTGCAGGTCCGTCAGGCCCATGAATCCGCACGCGTGACAGCAATGAATTTGGCCCGTGAGAGTGCGTGAATTCAGCCCATATGTTAGAGTAAATTCGGGCCGAGTTTGTTTGCCAATCCAGCCCATAAAAGCACGTAATTCAGCCCATCAGTGGACCCGGCCTGCCAGAAACATCGTGCACAAAATTCAGTAATCATTTGTACATTTTGAAACATTGCACAAAATTTAACGTGCACTACTACTTTAATTTGCACATTTTGAAACCTTGTGCAGCGTTGACAAATAGTAGTGTTGAAATACGTAACATTGCATTTTAATTTCATGAACTGAAAGTTGTTTTTTTACATATAAGTTTCGAATATAAAATCTTAAAAATACGTCTCTTTAAAATATAAAAAATATACCTACATTACATGCATCACAAATATATTTGAAAAATATACATCGATTTGCATTTAAGGTATTTGAAGGTGGGAAGCTTCTGTGTTTATTGCCTACAAAATGGCATCGTTCAATACTAATAAATTTCTAGAATCTTTGGGTACTAATAAATTTAGACATATACATATAAAAAAAATGTATTGATCAATAAATAAATCTAAACATATTAAACAATCTTATATATGAAACGGAGACACAGTAGTACTGTACAACCGCGCGTGCGTGCAGGGCGGCGCATCGTACTAATTAATCACTAATTAAAAACTAGCTTAATGTTAGTTTTGCCTAATTAATTACACCCTGTGATGCTAGATTAACTAGCCGGTTTTATCATGTTTGACACTTGTCGTGTGCAGTGAATTTGACCCATGAGTGTGCGGGAATTTGGCCCGTTGTGTGCACAGATTTGGGCCGGAGTGCATGCACATTCGGCATTTGAGAGTGCATTATTTTGGCCCATAAGCATGTGTAAATTCAGCCCATAAGTGTGCACGACTCTGACCGAAAGGCCCGGCTCAATTCGGCCCACATCACTATGCAGCTTTGGCCCATAGATTACGTCAATTTAGCCCATGAATGAATTATGTCCTTTAGGCCCATGAATACGCATGCGTGTTCGGCCCGTGTGAGTGCATGAATTCAGGCCATATGTTAGCGCAAATTCGGCCCAAGTGTGCGTGCAAATCTAGCCCATAAAAGTGCGTAATTCAGCCCATCAGTGGGCTCGGCCTGCAGAAGCATCATTTTGGCCCATGTTAGATAGAAGGCTTAATCGATAATTCAACCCATCAGTGGGCGCGGCTGAATTCGGCCCACATAAATATGAAGTTTTGGCCCATAGGTGATCGTGAATTTGGCCCATGAATGAATTAGGTCCGTTAGGCCCATGAATTCTCACGCGTGACAGCAATGTACTTGGCCCGTGAGAGTGCGTGAATTCAGCCCATATGTGAGTAAATTTGGCCCGAGTTTGCTTGTAAATCCAGCCCTTAAAAGCACGTAATCCAGCCCATCAGTGGGCTCGGCCTGCCAGAAGCATCGTTTTGGCCCATTCAAATTTCGGCCTGCTTTAAAATAGCTGTTGGCCGCAATCGGTAGCCATTTGTACATTTTGAAACATTGCACAGAATTTAATTTGTACTACTTTAATTTAAACATTATACAGCGTTGACAAATGTTGAAACACGAAACGTTGCATTTTAATTTCATGAACTGAAAATTGTTTTTACATATAAGTTTCAAATATAAAATCTTAAAAATACTTCTCTTTAAAATATAAAAAATACACCTCAATTACATGCATCACAAATATATTTGAAAAATCCACATCGATTTGCGATTTAAAGAATTCTGACAAACTGGTTCCAGAAAGAGAATGGTTATTACTAAAGGTTGAATTTAGAAATGCGCGATATATATTACTCACTGTTCTTTGGAGCAAACTGTCAAGCCTTTCATCACATATTTATTATTCATTATTGCTCTTCATTAATCAGGTAATGAATGGTGGGAACAATAGAAGCACATTATTTCACCAAAACACTTTATGCATGGCTCCCAACTTGCTTTCTTATTTATCATTAAACATGCATCCTAGGTAGCAAAATAATCAAGCTTCTCATGCTTGGGAATCGCACTAGCACGCAATCTTCCAAGGCTTCTGCAGTTAATACAGCAGATGGCCTTGTCTTCAAATGGGAACAGCTTAAATTTGTATAAGCCATAAGATCAAAGTATACCTCCAAGCCATTGATAAATTGTTTGCATATTCAAGAATAATCTTGATGATGGTATCAAATTCATGTATCACAAGGTATCTGAAGGTGGGGAGCTTCTGTGTTTATCTGCCTAGAAACTGGCCTCCTCGGTCGTCGGCCTCCTCAAGAAATAGCGCAAGCTATTAGCAAGAACCTAAAGAAACAAGATATATCAGCAAAAATGACCAAATTTCAAACTGCTAATCTTGTAATAAACTTCATTGATATTCAGATTTCTTTTTTCTTTGGAAGAAAAAAAAAGGCTCCATTCCATCAATATACATGGTTTTATGAGAATTAGATAGTACAACAAAAACAAAGCAGGTACGGTAAGTTTTACCTGCTGCAAAGCTTTGATCAGTGGTTTACCCCTATAACTGACATGGAATTTCGCCTTAGCCAGTAGGCCCTACAAGAGATGCAAATGTTAGCATTTATCAATCCGGGGAGAAACATATCCCCCATATAAAAGAAGGATTCGAATGATTAGTGTTACCTCAGTGTCAAATTCTCCCGATTGGACGGTGATGTTGATGTCATCAATGATCTTAACAAGGTCAACTAGCAAACCTGGTCGGTCAGCAGCTTCCACTACAAGTAAGCTGAAATGGAACTACATATCAGATAAATAAATATAATTTACCAGCATCATGAATTCAGCACCCCAATCACCACCTTAATGCAATACAGCTAAGGAAAAACGTCATAGAAATTTAGGCACTTGTATTTTGTTACTAAAAAGTTCTTCAGAGAAAAATCTGGCATAGTTCCTTGATGGTAAACACATCAATTGGCAGCTAAACCATGGGTCAGCTTTTTCTTTAGGACACAAGACCTAACAACAGAAGAACATACTCATGTATATCTTCTAATCTAACAGCATGTTTCTTGTTCCAGTTAAGTTAAAAAAATGTGAACTTTCCTAACAATATGAAGAATAACAGCAAAAGGCAAGACACATGTCATACCTTCTGTCAGGGCCATCATCATATATGTCTATGTGGGTTGCTATGTCCACATCAACCTGAAAAATTCACGAGCAGAAAACATTTATGTATAGGAAGGATTAAAAGCCTTAATGGCATCAATAAGACGGTTAAGTCAATTTCCAGTTTTACTAGATTGTGTGAGAAAAGTCATAAAAGATGTGTAATTTTTAACCTACGAATGAATTTCAGCAAGAACCTGTTCTGTAGGGGGTTCTGGACCAAAGGTTGCACCCAAAGCCAATTGGCTGCTAGCTTCCTGGTATCAAACAAATGACCAGCAGATTGCATTTAGTAAAAATTTTAATATTAATGGCATGCAGGTAAATAAAGAAGCAAATAAGGAACTTACAGGGTGGTACTGAATCATGTTGTTTATAATTGTCAGCCGAACTGCTTCTAACAACTCTGGTTCAGTAATTTTGCGACCAGTGGACCTGTAGAGTATTCTTGTCACTCTAGGCAAGAACTGATATTTGCAGAAAAGTACAATGAAGAAAGACGTCACATTCTGTTGTAAGTAGGAGATCAAACTTATATGACATATTCCTCATGTCAAGATTTGCATATCTGAAATATTGTAGAAAAGAACATTCACTTACAATTTTGTTATAGCTAACTTAATGTGCTTGCCAGTAGAATCGAGGCAGACGCTAGCTTTCACAACATTTAGCCCTAAGTTCTTCAGGGCATTCATCTTCATGACAGAGAATGAATAATCAGCTCAATGAAAATGAAAGTTCGATCTATTGCTTAATGATGAGACCAATTGAGAGGTTAACACAAATGCATACAGTATCAACAAGATCACCGAGACGGTCACCCAAAGTTATCTCCACAATGGTTGAATCCGGATCTGAGTCTTGATCTATTATAACTTTTGGGGTAGGAACTGTGTCAGTGTTGCTAGAGCTCCCATCCTGCTAACCAAAGTATATGCAGTTGAACATGGAAGTTCATCCAATGTTTTTCTGTAAGCTATGCTATCTACCTCAACAGCCGCAGAGGAAGCAGCTCTAGGAACCTTGACAGCAGGAGAGGACAGCCTACACAGAAACAAAGATCAATTTTAACACTACACAATTAAACAGAAACACATATTGGAGAAGTTATAAATATAACTCTACTAATTGGTTCTTAGGTAAGATAAATAATAAATGCAATCCGCAGCAACAAAATCCAGAAGTAAATTCGTCATAACAGTTTAGCTTGTTTTATTGTACAAGAAGAAAACGAATCAGCTTGCAGAAAAGCAATATAGAGCATCCATTTGAGCTTGTCCACAGGTCACAGCATGTGTCCCGTACTCGAGACTTCCATTAAAAAGACAATACTTATCATACTTAAAGGCCTACAAGTTACTATTCCAATCTAATACTATGAAAATAAAATAATTTATCATAAAGAGTCATGAGAGTTCACAGATCTAGGAAGACTAAGAGTGAAGCATTTTTCCAACCAAGATATATATATATACCAAATCTAGTACAAACCATCCTACAAAAAGTTCTCTTAGTTTATTACCCATGTTTTCATTAATTTTCATCTAATCTTGTAGCGACAAAAACATATTACTTACTTTCAGAGAAAAAAGAACACAAGCACACAGTATTTCAACCCATATAGGATTAAGATAACACAGAATCAGCGATAGCGTTTTTTTGCTCCACCTCACTGGAGAAATTGTGAAAGCCTGCCTGATTAGACATTCCCTTATGGGTATGCCATAGAGCTTATTAACCCGTTCCAACCATAGGATTGGAGAACAGCCATTGGTTAATTCATCTAAGGAAAGAATATAAATAAACCTATGGGTTCGCCAATTAGATCCAGAAATCATCAATACCATACCTGCAACAAGAACTTTGACCCCCCAAAAAAAACACACCCTCTCTAATCCATCCTGATGATAACAATAACTTTTATGTTATGCCACTCAAACAGAATATACGAATCTAAGCATCAAGTGATACTGTCTACGACGACATCCATTAGCACATTAAGGCCGCTATCGGCTGACGGGTTTAGTAGCCCATAATCTTTCATTTTTTTCGCACGCTTCACAAATTGCTAAATACTATGTGTTTTTTTAAAAAATTCTATATAAAATTTGTTTTTAAAAAATATATCAATTCATTTTTCAAGTTTTTATAAATAATAGTTGATTAATCATATATTAATCCGCTAACACAATTTTCGTGCAGGTTACTTAATCAACGAAAGAACGCGGCCTAAGTAGCCCTAATCAAACTAAAGTACATGCTTCCGATCTCCCAAAAAAAATTACATACTTCCAGGCTTCCAGCTGATAAAAACAAAAAATTTATAAGCTGCACGCGGTTCTAAACACTAGAAAGCTGAAAGCCTAAACCCAATCACGGCGCGTTACCATTTTAGAAAGAAAAAAATTCAAAAAAAACCATGGAAACCTAAAAGAAATGCTATGTGGGTGAAATAAAAACGAAATCTTGGATCTTGGCCCCCCAAAAAAAAATCCTCACCTCAGCCTGGCCGTGGCCGCCGGCGCAAGAGCACGCCACCCGGAGAACGCCGCGGCGGGGCGGCGGTGGTTGGACGCCGCCGGCGAGACACCGGAGCAGGGCCGGAGGGCGACGGTGACGGCCATTTCGGCCATGTCAAGAAACGCGCGATGAGGGGGGCGGGGGATCCAATCCAAGAAAAAGGGAGAAGAGAGGAGGTAGCTGCGGCTGCACGGGGAGGTGGAGGTGCTACAAAGGCGAAGGCGAAGGCGAGGACGGGATCATGACGACGATATCTATGGCTGTCGCGACGGCTCTATCCATAGGATAGGGAGATGCAAATGGGAGGTGGCCTTCTGCTCTCCTCCCCTCCTCTCCTCTCCTCTCCTCTCCTCTGCTGATATATACCTGCACTGCACTCTCTCTCTCTCTCTTTCTGGGAGTGAAGAGAGAGGGAGAAAGAGGAGGAGAATGGATCTTGGGGGGAAAATGGATGGAAATCGACAGAATTGCAGGTGGATTGGTTGGTTGGGGACCTGGCCTGGCCATCTGGACGGGGTAGTTTAGTTTGCTTTGTTCATGATAATGTTAGTGGTAGGCTGGGCTCTTTTACAGGTTTTTTATTGGGTTTTTTCACGTTAGTTTCTCAAACTGTTAAATAACTTTTTTATAAACTTTTTATATAAAATTTTATTATCTCATATTTCTAAAATATATTTTAACATTGTATTAATTAATTTATTATTTATATAATTAAATAGCTATAAAAATTAGATAAGATTTCATCGTTTATCATTCTCAGTAAAAGAACGTAGCCTAACAGTGTGAAGGTAGTGACCGGTGGTAACTGGACGACCAGACTGGAATGGAATACTTTGTATTTGGGTTCATAGTTTGAAATTATATTAAGAAGTTTGTTGGTTTGCAGCTACATGACCGTGAAACCATGGCTAATTTTTATCTAGTGACAACTCCGTCTTTTGAAATATAACAAACTTTACCTACGCACCTTAACAAGTTGATTTTCATATGTGTATAGCTATGATGTCAATTAGTCTATAACATGCCATTTCACTATTTTTTCCAAAAATATCTAAATATACCATTAAATACATATAACATTAGCCCACGTAGAAGTTTAAGATAATTATGAAAAAAATTGTATAGTCTTCTTTCAGGACATAGAGGTTTTTTTATATGTTTCAAGATTTTCTTTTTTGAAAGTTTCTTTTGTGTGAAATGAGAGGAGTCACTTACACAAAAAATAGCACAAAATATTTTATATAGGATATGAAGGATAGTTTACATTAATAATAGCAGCACAAACAAAGTATTCTATGTATCATATACAAATAAATTCCTCGCAAAAAAGTATAATATACAAATTATATTTAAAAAAATGTAGTGATAAAAAAGTATAAACTCATACACAAATTTTTACTCTCTTTTGTTTCATATTATAAGATATTTGGTGTTCCCTGGATTCATTGTGTGTGTATATATTCAATTGTTAACCACGTAAGTCTATAAGGGTATTTTGGAGAAAATCATCTGGTGCAATGGCATATTGTAAACTCAGCGATATAGTAGAGAAGTGGATAATATCAATATATCAGTGATAAATTGTTACCCGAGATAAACTCAATGGTAAATAGATTCTCTTATTTATATATTTTAGTACTTCTTTTACGTGAGATAAGATTGCCCAGCCTGTTAATTTGAGAAGCTAAGCATTTTTGAATTTTTTTAAGTTGCTTACAATATGATTAGGTGTTATTTTTTAAATGTTGGCTTTTATACCAGAGTACAAATATATAAGTCTTTTTGGAAGATGGTCAAGTTCGCCAAACCACCACTTTTAGACAAGCTTGTGGCTTATGCTATCAAGTAATTAGCCACACTTAGACCCCGTTCGGAGTTCTATCTTCTAACCCCAGATTCTCTCGTTTTTCACCCGCACATTTCCTAAACTGCTAAACGGTGTATTTTTTCTATAGAAAAGTTGTTTTAAAAATCATATTAATGTATTTTATATTTTTTTATAATTAATAATTAATTAATCATGTACTAATCTATTGTTACGTTTTCCACGTCAGATAACTTACCCAACACAAACCCAAACGAACGCAGCCTTAGTCTACTATAAGCGAGCCCACATGAATAAAAAAAAGCTCGGCTAGTCACAAGTGTGACAATAAAAAAATAACCACTTAAAATCTACAACATGTCTAATATATGGAAAATTTTATGTTAGTTTTATTTTGAGTTATCAATTTCTTATGTAGAATTTTGGTAGCTCTAGATTACTAATACTTAATATATAGAGGTAATGAAATTTTACACTAAAAATTTTGATACCTCTTTAAGAATGATAAAAGGGTGATCGTCATATTGTATATTTGTAAATAAAAAATAATTTATGAATAAAAATTTTATATATGTATTCTTAGCTATCTAAAAGTCAAGGCTGAAAAATGAACTTCGCTGAAAAACTCTAAAATCAACTCCAAATTTAAGGTTAAAAATTTAAATTTTGATTTATAAGTCTAAACAGAAGCAAGAAGATGAAGTGAAAATTGGCCCTTATATATGGTATGAGTGACGACGGCACTCAACCAAACAGCCCCTTCCACAAAAATTACTTTTCATTTGCGTTGGCCATGTATGTTTGACTTACAGGTAAAAATGCCTTGTAAGCATGGCCAGTAACAGTCCAGAAACATATGAATTGTAAGAAGATGTGTTGTCACTTCGTCCAAGTTTTGTCAATTCAAGTATTCAACATTGCTGCAATCATATAGAAAGCTACTATAAAACCCCTAATAGGGGATGTATCCTAGGTGCCAGTTAATTTAAAACCAACGCCTATAATAAATAATAGGTGATGTTTATTTCAAAAACCAGCACTAATACTCTTTATATATTTCAATAGACTAGCTGAATGCTTGTGCTTTGCAAAAGATAAAAATATATTATGTTATTACTAGAATAAATAGAAAAATACTTTTCATGAAATATGTGACCATCTTTTTTATATAGAAAATATCCATGTCAATTTGATTTTATGTAGATATCTATCTAGATTTGATTGATTTATAATATTACAAAGTTAAGGGAACAGTGGTTGCAGATTGACTGCCACCACCACTAAAAGTTTTTATAGTAGTAAAGATAATGACATTGACTATTCGGTGCAAGTTTGATCATTCTTCTTATTTAAAAAACTTAATTAACTATTATTTATTTAAGTAAAGTTTATGGCCGGTCCTCAAAGTTGTAGCGAGGTGCCACATAGGTCCATGGTATTCTAAAATGCACTTTAAGCTCCAAAATTATCATCGCAGTCTAAAACTTGCTTGACTCAGTTCGAGCGTCGACGTGGCATGACACGCGGGCATAATTCTTGCATTCCCTCCCTCCCCCGAGCTTGCCATTTAATCACTCTCCCACACCCTAAGTGCATAGGCTACCAAACCTTATTATTCCCCACCGTTGCTCCTAGAATTTACCTACCGCGAGCTTCATCTACAAGCAATTCGTGGTGAGCGATGGAGGGTGGCGGTGAGGTGCATCTTTGTCACGCCCTGAGTTTTACCCTAGCTAAAACTCAATTAAATAATGCATTAAAAATAATTTGTTAATTGAAGTTCAGGAGAAAAACCCAGTACAAATTAATTTAATTTAATTGGAAGCTCTTTGGAATATTCTAAAATGTCCCGAAAGCATTTTAAATTATTAACAAGAGTTATATTTGAATTTCAGAGTAAAATTTTGCTCCAATCAACTTAATAAAAATCGGCAAAATTGGAGGCAATTTCTTTTTTTCCCTCCTTCTTTTTTTTCCCTTCTTTCTTTCTCCCTTTTTCCTTTTCTTTTTCTCTTTTCTTTTTTTCCCTCTCTGGCCGAACTCCCCTCTGCCCTCTCCTGATTGTGCGATCTCCACCCCCCCACCTTCCCCTGTCGTGCTCTCCTCTCCCCTCCTCCCTGCGATCTCTCCCCCTCCCCAACCCTAGCCGTACTCCCACCTCCTCCCTGGCTGATCTCCCTCCTTGCCCTCCTTCCTGTGCGATCCTCCCTCATGCGCCCTCAATTCCTTTCCCCTCTCCCCTGTACGTGTGCCACCTCCACCCCCTGTCGCACGTCCTCTTCCTCCTCCCCTCCAGATCGCACCCTCTCCTTCTCTGACGGTAAAATCAATCCCTTTCTATTTGGACTATATCTCTTATTATCCCTTTGAAATTTTATCTATTTCCTTTTTAATAGGAGATGGATTCCAATATTAATCTCTACCTTCTCTCGTATAAATAAAACTCCAAGCCATCACTTTTCCCCGCCTTTGTTTTCAGCCACGTTGCGCCCACGCCGTCGCTTTGCTTCACCGGCGCCGCTGTCCAGCAACTGCTTAGCAAGCCGCTAGCAACTCTGCTGCTCCTTGTTCGCAGCAGCCAAAGCCGATCTAATCCGTCGTCAATCTTCAGGTTCGCGTACGTTTTACTCATGCGAATCAATCTATTACTGATCTACCATGTAATTGCTTAAATTTTCTAATCTAATTGGCTAGCGTGAGATTGATCTACAGCATGAAATTCAATTTCGTGCACGTGGATTGGTTTTACGTTAAAGTCGTATAGTTTTCGTTTAGCGAGTCGTTACACCTCAATTTAACAGGTCGTTCAATCCCGTCGTCTTCCCGCTAACAGTGCACAAGTTCGTGTTGCGAATCTGATTCGTCGTGCGAATCTCTAATTCGTGTACATTTTAGTTCCGTTTTGCGAGTGCGTGTTCTATTCGCGCTTTTCCCGAGCCGCGGCCCAACTCACTCTCGAAGTCACCATCGCCTCCCTCGGTCCACTCCTCCTTTTCCCTCTCTCCCGGCCCAGCTCGTCCGGCCCAACTCCTTCCCCTCGGCCTCCCAGCCTAACTCCCTTCGGCCTCCTCCCCTCTCCCCCGTGGGCCGACCCAGCTCTCTCCTCTGGCCCACCCCAGCCCACTCACTCCTGCCTCAGTCTCCTCTCTCCAGGCCACTGACCTGTCAGCCCCGTCGTCTTCCTCTGGCCGCATGCCCGCGTCGCACCGCGACGTCGCCTCGCCATGTCGGTGCGCCGCCTCATCGCCAGCCGCACTCCGTCCCGCCACGCCTCGCCGCTGCGCTGGCCGCGCTGGTCGCCCGGCCGACTAGCGCGCGCCACCGTCGTCTCGCCCGCTCGCCCCGCCATACGCCGGCTTGCGCACCGCCTTCCGCGCGTGTCGTGTCGCATCGTCGCCCACCGGGTCACTCCGCCCACTTGCGCGTGCCCATCGCCGTTCCCACGCCACAGCCTCCTCGCGGGAGCTCGCCGTCCTCGGGTCATCGCGTGCCCCAGCTGCGCCGCTATCATCCACCAGCGCCATGCCACGCCACCGTGCCGCGCCATGCCCGGTCACCACGCCGGTCTTGCGCCTCGCGCTCGCCTAGCCCACGCCCGCGCATGCGCTGTCTCCATCGTGTCATGTCGCCCCTCTGTCGCGCGCTGCCGCCGCGCTCAGCCGTGCTCGCGCCACGTGCCTCGCCCGCGTCCAGCACCGCGTTGACGCCGTGCGGGCGCTACATCCGCGCGGCGTCACCCGCGTTGGCCACGCCTCACCGTGCGACGCCGCCTCGCTCCCTCGCGCCGCCGCAACCACCTTCTGCTTTCCCCGGGTGCCGCCAACCGCCACACGCCCTTCCCGGCGCCGCATACTGGCCACGCTGATAACCACCTCCTCGCCCTACGCGCTGGCCGCTACCCATAAAATCCCCACCGGCCGCTGCTCGCTCCCTTTCGCCTGCTCGAGCCGCCGCCGCCCTCCTTCGCCTCTCCAGCCCTCGCCCTCGCCGCCGCTCCTCCTTGCGTGCACTGTCTCCATCGCGAAGCGTCATCGCTGGGCGCCGTCCCACGTGGCATCGGCCATCGTCGTTGTTCTCCACCGCCAGTGAGCGCCGCCCTCTCCCTCTCTTTTCCTCTCCGCTTGTGGATGCCGAGCCGGTGCCGCCGCCATGCCCTCGCGCGCTCGGGCCGTCGTCGTCGCCCCTCCGCCGGTCGTCACCCCCGCCTCGCCGTCGCCGATGCGACCCCGCCGTTGTCGGAGCGTCGCCGTGCCCGTTCGTCGCCGCCGTCGTTCTCCCCGTGCCGGCCGCTGCCCTCCCCTTGTGTCGTCGCCGGGCACCGTCGCTGTGCCGCCGCTTCTCTCTCCCTTGGCTGTCGCCACCACCTGATCCCGCCGCTCGCCGTCGCTCCGAGCCGCGCAACCCCATCGCCACCTCCGCCTCCTCCACGCCAACTCGTCGCTGCCGTTCTCGTCGCCAGTGAGCCCATCTCCCCTTCCTCCTCCCTATCTCCCTCGGCGCTCGTTGTCGCGCCGCGTCGCTCGATGTCATGTCGTCACACCACCGACACTGCTGCCCCTTCCCCGTCCGCTCCCTTTCCTCCTCTTGCCGCCTCCGTGCGTGCAAGCCGTCGCCGCCACCGTCGCTAGCCAACGTGCTGCCAGCCATCGCCACCGTCTCCCCCTTCCTCCTCCCCGCGCCGAGCGATCTCCGTCGCCGCCGCTCACCGGAGCTCGCTGCCACCGGCGCTCGTCGCCATCGATGCCGGCTGCCGCCCACCACCGCCCGTTCCCCGCCGCTGCTGGCCAATCTCTCCCACCCCTCTCCTCTGTTTTGTGTCCCCTCTGGCTGGTAGGGCCAACCAACCAGCCACCACCTCCTGCCGACATGTGGGCCCCGCCCATTAGCTCCCTCTCTCCCCGCGGGCCCCAGACGCCAGCCACTATCACCTCTCCTCTCTCTCCGAGTTTTTGACTAGTGGGTCCCGCTTGTCATACTCCCTTTTCCTCCGTCATGCCTTCAGTTAATTGTGTAATAAACCAATAAGGTTTTCTGTTTAGTTTAAAAACACAGTTAATCTTTTAAAATCCATAACTAATTTATCTAGTCTCAGTTTAGGTCCATTCAAGTTTCATTAAATCCAGAAAAATGCCAAGAATCCATTAAAAATAGTTTTTTCTCTGTTTCAGTAGTTTTATAGTCTGTTTTTGCTTATTTTGCTTTGGTTGTCGTAGGTTTTGACCCCGTCGCAGCGCCGTTCGTTCTCGAAGTCGTTGCCGAAGTTCCTCGTTGGTCTGAGCAAGGCAAGTGGCACCCTTCTTTGATCATATTGATCCCATGATTATAAAATCTCTGCTTTACATTCAAACATGCATTGTTTTATGCAAATCTATTTATTTTATTTATCTATTGGACAATTACCCTTATATCCGTTGTTTCCCATTTATTATTATTGTCATCCCAGGGTTAATTTGAAGAGAAATAGGCTTAGGAAATGCTTAGCCATGCTTAGTTCAACTAGCTCACCAATTGTTATTTAATTATTTGTTAGACATTGATAGACCTTTAATGGTTGAGATCATGATTAATTTCCCGATGTGGATTAATGACAACTAAAATATTGCTTATGGTGGGCTGTGGGTGCATGTTTTTGAGAGTCGTGCCCATAGCAATTAAGGACCGGTTCTCAGGAAACCTGGAAGTCTTACACGTACTAACCACAAACCAGAATGGGCAACGGTGAGACTCGTAGTCTAGTTTGTCCCTATTCGACGTACCGAGGCAAGGGTGAGCATGATGGAGTATGGACGGGACATCGTGGTGTAACGATGGCCTGTGCTGCTTCCGGATTCACCTAGGCACAAGAGGGAGCTGCCCGACTTGGTGTAAAGGAGAGGGCGAAACCTGAAGTGTGGTGCGATTGTCTAGGGAGGGTTAGGTAAAAGGTCTTATCATGGTTTCCGTACTGAGGTATCGTGGTGATACGTTGGGGCATGGTAACATGCTTGGGAGCCATGTCTTGTGGGTAAAGTTGTACACCTCTGCAGAGAAAAACTATTCGAATAGTTGTGCCCGCGGCTATTGGGCGAACTGATAGATTCACTAGGATTAGTTGCACCATTAATAACTTGATTAATTTTGGAACTGGTTTGACCCTGCACAACGTGGTGTAACGTTGACAGTGGTTCGGGTCTGTCGTAACGTGGTTTAATGTTGGACAGAGGGTTGACCCTGTCGCTACGTGGTGTAACGTTCGACAGCGGTCTGGGCCAGTTGCAACATGGTGTAACGTTGAACAGTGATGATTATTTTAAATGTTTTCTTTACTTTTTATTTCAGTCTATTTTATTCTACTCTTTTGCTAAATTACTGATGCTTTTATGCAAGTTAACCTTAGCCTATTCCTTCATACCCGATTGCATTCATTATTCTTTCTCTCATGGGTGTTACTTGTTGAGTACGGTGGTTTGTACTCAGCCTTGCTTAATTTTTTCCCACCAGAGCAAGTGCTAGAGCCTAAGTCAGAAGTCAGAAGGCTGTTCCCAAAGTTGAAGTGAGGTTTAGTTCGCCGTCAAGAATGCCTATGGTGTGGAGCCGTAATCGCCAGCCGAAGCTGAAGATTAGATGGTTTAGCCTTGTTTCTTTTTCCGCTGCATTTCGATAGTTAATTGTTTTTATATGTTTTTAAGTCGTGGAACTGTGTATTAATTTGTCATAGTATGTCCTCGGGCTGATTCCTGGACCGAGATTAATGCATGCTATTGTTCAAAAATTTACACCAAATTTCTAGGCGTGACAATCTTCCATGGCTAATGCAACTAGCTTATCATCATCCAATGTTCGGAGAAGACCAGGTTTACCTGAATAATATATATCCATTCATCTTTTTATAGGGCCTAATACCAGCGGGCCTAAATTATATTATTCAGGTAAAAGAATATGAATGGATATATATTATTCAGGTAAAAAAGATGAATGGATATATATTATTAAGGTAAACATGGTCTTATCCTCCTAACATTGGATGACGATGAGCTAGTCGCATTAGCCATGGAAGACGCACCTCACCACCACCCTCCGCTGCTCCCCATGAATTGTTTCTAGATGAAGCTCGTAGCAAGTAAACCCTTGGAGCAACGGTGGGGAATAATAAGGTTTGGTAGCCTGTGCACTTAGGGTGTGAGAGAGGGATTAAATGGCAAGCTCAGCGAGGAGAATGCAAGAATCATGTCCGCGTGTCATGCCACGTCGACGCCTAGACAGAGTCAAACGAGTTTTGGACCGTGATGATACATTAAAACAAGATTTTGGATCTCAAAGTGCATTTTGAAATATCATGGACCTATATGACACCTCACTACAACTTTGAGGACCGGCCATAAACTTTACTATATTTATTTTGTTGTGGTTGGATTTATTACCACGTGTACTCACTCCAGTTCCATAATTCATGTAGTATTGGATAACGGTGTGGTCAAACTTTTAAAACTTTGACTATTAATAACTTTTAAAACATGTATTTTGAAATTGCTAGGAGGACAACATGTACAAATGAGTCATAAAGTGTACATTAAAAAAATAATTTTTTATTTGTTTATTGTATATATTTTAATAAAAATCACATATAAAGATAGATTTATTGTCCAAAATGACAAGATTTGTCAGTCTGAAGAGAGTATTTTATTTATAACTTAAATTTTTGCATATTTGCAAAAAAAACGAATGGTCAAATATGTACCAAAAAGTCAATGATATGATCTATTATAGTATAATATGTTACAGGTGCAGCTTTTAAAAATATCTTGCACCTATAAAATGTTATAGGTGTCAAAAATTTTTTAAAAAAAGGGACCAATAATAAATCAAGTTGAGCTGACGACTACACTAATAAAAACTCTCTCTCCCTCTCCTCCTCTGCCTCTATAGATAGCACTCTTTCCTCCCCTCTCCTCTCTACCTCTCTCCCTCACCACTGACAATGGTGGCGGCTTGAGACGATGACGGAGGCTACATGGTCTTCTTTCTCGTCTTGTCGCCCCTCCTTCTCTCCCTTCCTCTTTGGCCTAGTCAGTGGATCTGTTGGCATGGACGTTTGGGTCACTATATCTAACTACCTCTTACCTACATGGCAATGTTTGAAAGGTATGACGTCAACTATGGGTTGGAAGTGTGACAATGTGGGCCCATTGGAGGTGTGATGGTGTTGGTGGTAGGTGGATCCACCCACATCCACTTTTGTGATTGTTGATATACATGTTCTTGTGTTGATCTTGAGGATATGGATGTGTTGTTCATATGTTGAAATAAGGATATGACGATTATTAATTGGTGTTCATATGTTCATCTTTATTTTTGGATGTCTAGGGCATTTCAGAGATACATAGGTTCGATTAATCAACTCAATTCAAGCTACTCGAAAGTTGTCTTTCCTTTTTTACTCTTGGAAACACAAAGGTGTTGGTTCTAAATTAGTCATAGTCAATGTACCTTGCATGAGTGCTGCTAAATTGGTGCAGGATGAAAATCGGCCACAAACAAGGGATTTGGAACTGAACTATCAACATTTTTTAAGGAGAGAATATAATGTATACCACAGACTTTGTTCTAGTTTCATGTTTTGCCACCAACATTGTTTGGCTCTAAAATATACCATTGACTTTTGCTTAACTTATATAATTCACCATCACCGTCTAGTTAGCCTATCTTAGTACTATTCATTTTTATTTTAATGACCAAAATACCCCTAGGACAACATTCAAAATTTGTCCAAATATTCTAAAAGGCAAAATTTGCTACAGGGTATCGAAAAAACGCGTAATTAGCCGGTGGACACCGTAAGATCACGAATTTACTGCAGGGCACCACAAAAGTGTGGTAATTAGCTATAGGGCATTTCGGCCAATTTTTTATTATTTTCTGAGTAAAAAATTCTAAAAATGACGAGATTGCCCTCGGCGGCCGACATGTTATGTCGATTGGGTCCAGTCAAACCAGACCCAGTTGGTCTCGGCGCCGCATCACACCCGAACCCTAGCCTACAGGGCGAGTGAACAGGTGGCGACAGTGGCAACCCAGTGGCGATAAGGGCGCATAACGGGTTAGCCACCAAGGGCAATCTCGTCATTTTTAGAATCTTTGACTTCAAAAATAATAAAAAAATTGGCTGGAGTGCCCTATAGCTAATTACCACACTTTTGTGGTGCCCTGCAGCAAATTCGTGATCTTACGGTGTCCACCGGCTAATTACGCATTTTTTCGATGCCCTGTAGCAATTTCATATTGTAAATATTATATTGTAAAGCATCTAAAATTTGACCGAAAACTTAGAATTTGATATTTTGGATTTCTTTCTCCAAGTTTTGGGAGTTTTTGACCCAAGGGTATTTTGGTCAATATAAAAAATGAAACATACTAATGGAGGCTAACTGAATAGTAATGGTAAATCGTAGAAGTTAAGAAAAAGTCCATATCATATTATAGAACTAAACAAAGTAAGTGACAAATCATGGAATTGGGCTAAAGTCATTGGTACGCAATGTATTATTCTCTTTTTTAAGTAGCGTTGTGTTGTTCACCATGGCACGTGATTACATTTTGTCAGCTTTCTCGTAGTATATTAGTTTTATAATTCTTTGTTGCAGATATATGTCGGTGTCCAAACTAAACTTACATTTTGTCCACAGCTTTCTCATGAGTCCCACTTTTAAAGACTTGTAGGTGAGTTTTAGTTTACTAGCCTGAATGCAAGCATAGCTGGGCGATGGTAGAGTCGAATGGGTATGGCTCTCAATGATTTTAACTCTACCCATAAGTAAATATTATGCCCATGCTGTATAATTATAGGATAGGACAAATGTAATGAGGTATGTTAGCAATGCACTGGTGGTTGCTTTGCAACCTAGTGTTTAGGGGTAACTGTTAATATCACTTCTCTAAATACAACTAAGAAATAACACAAATGACTCCTTTAAAATGAAGCAGCACGACAAATGCACTGATCAACTTTTAAGAGAGCCGTTCTCAAAAAAAAAAAAAACTTTTAAGAGAGCCTTTGTATTTTCCCCCAACTAAATTAAAATTTTGAATTAATTGCGCACCTCCAACTTCCTAGAATGCAGGTCAAACAAGAAAAGAAAACGATTATAGACTCCCATCATTTTTGCTTTTTAGAAGAAAAGACAAAACATTGTTTTTTGCAAACAAAAATTTATTTATAGGTAAAACATATATACCTTATATATATATATATATATATATATATATATATATATATATATATATATATATAATGTCTATGGTGACTTAAAAGCGAAAGCCGTAAAATAAACCAAGATGAAAACAATCACAAAATCAAGTTTAAAATTAAGTCTTAAAATTTTAATTTTTGGTTTATAAACCATTTCAACAATGAAACAATGGTAGCCATAAGGTCTCGAAACAATGACAAGTTTTCAAACTTATTTTCACGCTAAGGGAAAAGGCCAAATAGCATATTTGCAAACAAAAAATAATTTATGAATAAAACTTTCATATACGTGTTCTTAGCTATCTAAAAAATAAGGATAAAAAAATACTACGATAATAAAATCCCCAAAATATACTATATATTTAAAGTTATAAATATAAATTTTAGCTGATAAACATAAGCAGAAACGATAAGATGGAGATGATGTACATAATATGCACTCATATTAGAATTAGAATACTTAAAAGCCATAGGATTTTGAGGCCTTCGGAGCAATGTGCGCTGGCGTGGCCACCAACGCGCCACCCTCGACTTTTTCTGGTCATTTTACAAAAATGCCGTTATAGTAGTTGGTAATTTCTTATAAGTCACTGGTTATTTGTTATTAGTCCCTGTGCATACATTCTCATGTTCTGAATATTTTCTTACAGATTCTCCATAAAATAAAAAAAATCATATGTGAAGGAGAGAAAAATCCGATAGTAAAACTACGGGTCTTAAAAACATAAATGAGAATCTTACTGACACGCGAAATATAAATGAGAATCTTACTGACACGCAGAAACATAAATGAGAATCTTACTGACACGCAGGTATTGGCTCAGATAAGATCGCAATGAGTGGCATTGGTCGACTCACTCTCAGACCATTGATGTTATCCACAATGTACACTGATTTCGACACAAGAATATTCTTTCAGAAAAGAGCTAAAATGATTGGACCTCTTTTTGCTATTTAGTTGGTGAAGGATATGTGTGATCTTTTTAGAATATGATAGGTTATCATGCATTTTCGAGTCTTTTGGATAAGACTTTTTCCGACATTTAGCAATGCAATCACTCATTCTATTATATAATTAGGGAACCGTGTGCATATATTATATGATATTTTGTGTTAACACTAATTATAACTTCGGTTTTCAATTTGTGTATGTTTATAGTTTTAGAAGGTACAGTCAGTTAATATGTACCTTAATGTACAGAATTTTTTAAATAAAAATTGATATCTATAATACTTCCTAAATAACCATAAATGTTTTCTTAAAATTTATCCGGTTTCATGTTTTATCCAATCAAATCAATTACTAACAGGGAGTTGTAAAGGGCGCAGGTTCCAATCTAATTGCACACCGTCACAACATTAATCACGGAAATGTTAATTATATAATTATTATTGTGTTTTAATTTTAGCCGTTTACTGTAAGATTGGTTGATCAATAATACAGCTAGTGACCAAGACTACTCTAGGTTCATCGGTCACTCCTTTCCTGCCTTTCCTGACCTGTATTTCGCATTGATTAAGACAAGAATAATGGATGGTCTGAAATGTTAGATACGGTTAGCTGTCAATTTAGTAATAATCAAATGATGTACGTGATATCAGAGCAAGTGTAATAGTAGACTAAGAGAATTATCAGCGGATATTTCATCTTATTCTCCAACACGAAAATAGAGTACGTGGGAAAAAAATTACTCCAGCGGATACTTCCTCACGTCCTCCAAAAATAAAGCAGCATTCATATTGGAAAGATCGATAAACTCTGTATCTGAAGAGGACATAAAAAGAACAACATTAGAGGAGATTGTTGCAAAATATTAATAAAGTATATATGGATCATGTAATCTAGATATTCTATTAGAGTAATAACTGATATAGAAAGAAAATTTATTTTATATGGTCATCCAAATAGTAATAGGATGATTAAATTTGAATGAGGTGTTGGGAATGCTATAGGCTGGCTTTAAGCTTATAAGAATTAGAGAGAGAATGGAAAAAAAAATAAGGTTAGCTCTCATGCAAAAGCTAGCTCGATCTAACCATACTTCAAAAAGAATGCATTTAATGTATAGGTGAGAGAAAAATAAGAGATAAAATTAGAGCCAACCTTATATTCAATCTATATGTGTTGACTCTAATGTAGATTATAGCTAATAATTTAACTCTATTATAAAACTTGATCTTAAATAGTATTCCCTCCTCCATATTACAAGAACTTTTTATATTGGCTGGATTTATTTGTGCACTAATAAATCTAGACACATATATAAAACGTATATATTGATATATGAGTGAATCTATATAAACCTAAAAAGTCTTATAATATAAAATGGACCCCCCTGATTACATGAGACATAAACACACCACACTCGTATATTTACGAGTGCGCCCGCACATGTTTAAGTAAACGAAAAACATCACATATGGTAATTGGTAAACACATCCATGTGTACATAACAATTGTGAACAACAGAATTTACTTTACCACCACACCTGTGCTTCCACAACAGGAATGCAATTCGGCAGGATCATCTTTAGGATGTTTACAAGAGAAAAACCAAGTGACAGTTGCAAATAAAAAATATTTTACAAATAAAATTTTTATATATATTTATAACAATCTAAAAGCCTATGTTGAAAAATAAATTTCATTGAAAACCTTAAAATCAACTTCAAGTTTAAGGTTGAAAATTTAAATTTTGGATTATAACTCAAATCCAAAGACAAAAGATGACCCATCGATGTTGCAGAAGAAGAAGGAAAAAAAGATAGACTTAAAGTTACTGACTTTCAAGAAAAAATAGAAAAGTAGCTCGGCAATGCCATGCTGGACCTTAAATTGTTGGGCCAAGAGGCCTACTAAAGATGAAAGGAAAAAATTGTCTGCCTAATTTAGGATGTAGTAACAGTACAGAGCTACGAGATTTGTTCCGGTCTAACAAAAAGTATCTTGAGGTACCGATATCTTGAGATACCAAATCGTTTTTCACCATTAGATTTAGTTGAGGAAGATGTGCACGGTTAGATCCAATGATCAGAAATAATTTGGTACCGCGAGGTACCGATACCTCGAGATACTTTTTGTTGGGTTGAAGCAAATATCTTTCTTCAATTATTAGGAGATGTACAAAACAACTATCATTTGTTAAATTTCATGATTACGTGGTTGTCCAAAGACAACACTTGATGAATGATCACATTATCACATAGCATGTATGCTCTGGTTGCTTCAATGCCAGTTGCCCAACACCTATTGAATACCAAATAACCTAAAATGATAAATTTTGAGTTAGCAAGGATTACAAATATGCTGTTTGGATTTTTTCATGAAAAAACCTATCAATCCTGTTGTTATCAGAAGAGTTAAATCCATATATGGTTGGTTTCAGTAAGCCAAAATCAGTCAGGAAGTAAAGTGTAGATCACTATGTAACAACATAAATAGTTTTACTTGGGTCAATTAGTTGGTTCCCAAAAAGTGGTCTAAATAATTATGACATAAGAAAAATTGTACAATATAGATGTCTAGAAGCACCATGTACGGATCCACCTCCCGGGCAGCCAGGGCGGCTGCCCGGGCTTTCCGGCGCCGAATCATTAGAGAATTAGCATTTATATGATGCAAAACATTGTTGTTTAAGTAATTAAAAATATAGATTATATAGTTGATTATATGTACGCTTGTTCATCGTTCAGGCTTTAAATAATTTCTGTCTCCATCACTGAGAATCACTACTCTTCGATTTAAGCTCTACCTCGGTATATGGACAATGTTGCCGCTAAAAGCTCAGTAATGCAAATGAAAAACATACCAACTTCTCATTTCAGAATTACCAATTCAGCTGGTGGTTCCTCCTTGTGTAGTTCTAAAAAGCATAAAAATAGACAAGTTTAAATCTATTTAATTAGTAGCATGTGAATTTAAACGAGGACTAAAATTGGCAAGTCCTCAGTGAACATTCCAGTTAAAAACTCCATTAGCATTTCCTCAAGTTTGAACTTTGAACTTCTAGAGAGGTGGATTGTTTTAGGGGAGTACCATCGACTTCATAAGACTATAAATGCTGATTGTAAAGTGGACTTCAGTTGTTACGTTAGGCTCTACATAAATATCTTCACTAAAGTGAAATGTAAGTCATCTGTCTCTGGGTCGCTACCGTTACGTGGAGGTCAGAGGAAGAAAATATTTCAGATGGTAGTACCAACTTCAGAAATACTGTCTCCCAAAATAAACCAATCTTTTAGTTTTCGTGTCCAGCGTTAACTATCCGTCTTATTTATTTTTTTTAAGAAATTAGAAAAAATAGTCACACGTAAAGTATTATTTATGATTTATCATTTAATAAAAACAAAAATATTAATCATAAAAAAATTTTTAATAAGATGAAGAGTCTAAAAAGTGAAAGATTAGTTTGTTTTAGGAAGGAGGGAGTATGACAAACACTTTTTTTTGATAAGCACACCAACTGATCATGAAGTTTTTCATATGAGCCTAATTGCTTACAAACATATTACTTTAGACTCCAATCTGAATTGCATCGAGATATTACGCTGCTACATGGCCAAGGTCGTAGGTTTATCTCAGCTGCACCAGACAAAGAAGGAGAAGGGCAACAAAAGTGACATGAAGTTAAGATTTTCTGTCAGTACCTACGTAGAACGGCTCATGTCGACCTCAGCACGTTGAACCATCGTTACATTTTGCAAGCGTTATTGGCCTACCGTTCTTGTCTACCTGACATACGGTTTCTTCGTATTTGGTTTTAATTAGGTTCTCTAATCAACCTAGCTTTGGGGATTACTACTACACCTACATATCACTATATGGCAAACTGCCAGTGACAGTAACCGACTAACCGGTCAGAAACACTAAGAATACAAGTTATATGATGAGAGCACATTAAGAAGATTAGCTATTAATCGAGTATTTATGCAAGATTTAGAGTTTATAATAGTACTAACCTCCACTTCATATTATAACACTTTCTAGCCTTATCTAAATTCATTCATGGATAAATGTATATAATTTATATATGTATATGAATTCATTAGTATCCATATGAATCTAGTCGAAAGTTTTATATTGTGAAATAGAAAGTTTTATATTGTGAAACAGAGAGAGGACATCGCACAAGCCAGAAGACCCGGTGCCATACATATATTAGATTAGCCGTTCTTCGGAATAAACACAAAAACAAGACCAATCAATTTTCTCATCCAATTGTTGTTCAAAGATTAATCGATAAGGCAAATGGTCAAACATGAATAATAGTATTTTATGTGTGACTTATTAAAGATTAATCAATAAGACGAATGATCAAACATGAATAATAGTATTTTATGTGTGATTTATTTTAAGTTTTCGTACAAATTTTTTAAATAAGACGAATGGTCAAAGCTTTGGACATATAAATTAAAAAATAAAGTTATTAAAAAATAAAATTGAACATATAAATTAAAAAATAAAGTTATTAAAAAATAAAGTTATTATAAAAGATCAAAACGTTGGACACAAAAATTAAAAAATAAAATTATTATAAAACATTGGTAGTATTAATTTCCGTTATAATCTTCAATGACTTGAACGGTTTAAAAACAAATAATAAATCAAAGAGTATTTCATATTTTAGTATTTTTAAATGTTAACAAAAACTTTTGACATTTCAAATTAATATTTTATTTTCAACTTGTGGGCCCTTCTGAATGAGGGATCCCCTCAAAAATTATCGTATGCTGCTATTTGCGGCGCGCACACGGTATTCTTTAGTAAAAGGCGAAAGAATAGTTCGCTTTGTGCTCACCGCGCAGCTGCGTGCCTTCGAAAGGTTGTCCAGCCTCTCCTCTTATACTCATCGCAGCCTCCCTTCCGTTGTAAACCGGCGAGGTGGTACTAATCGATATGAACGTGCACTCTGTCCCATGCACTATTTCCCTTTGTACTGGAAAGCATTGTATCACCAATTATCATCTCAAAAAAAAAAACTATATATACTATACAAATACTGTATGGAAAAAATACAAAATATTCTAGTACTACCTCCATTTCGTAATGTAAGATATTTGACTTTTTGGTTGCAATGTTTGAACATTCGTCTTATTTTTAAAGTTCTTCTGATAATAAATCGTCTTATTCTTAAAGTTCTTCTGATAAATAAAGTAGGTCACAAGCAAAATAAATGATATTTTTATAATTCTTTGAATAAGACAAATGATCAAATATTGCCAACAAAAAAGTGAAACATCTTACACTATGAAACAAGAGAGTACTATATTGCTAAAGTACAAGTATTATTTATTGAGAGTATTATAGGAATTCTCACTAGTATTGAGTTAACACCAAACAAATCAGCGGTAGAGTGGAGCACGGAGGGGGAGAGATAAAGGATGGATTCTCGTACCCGTTGAATTGCAGATCGCTCCCTCACCCATCGTGGCACCAATGTGCCACCTCCAGCCATAAGGTTGAGACTGAGTCAACCCTAGGAGTAAAAATGGTCAGAAAACTGTCTATCTTATTTCTATTTTTATATTTTTTTAGAAATAAAAACGGAACGATAGATACGAAAACATAAACGATATCAGTGATCGGAATTCTGAAAACAGTACCACAGGAATGGAAATGTATTGATATCAGTTGTAAGCAAAAATACATATCGAAAATAATAATATATAGCATTACATAATACAGATAAATGTAAGACAAATTGACAGTAACATTTGTCCACTTTATACTCACATCAAATCAAGTATAGACAATCAATAAAAGAGCAACGATATGATAAATTGAGAATAAATTTGGCAATTAATATAGCAAATGTTCATATATAGTTGATCACGTCAATATAAATTCAGTTCACAAATTTGAGGATACAAAGAGTCGATGACCACAGTATGTCTATGACGGTGTGGTCGCTCGGAGCAGCACCGGCGCGATGTTGTAGGGCTCAGCGATGCTGACCAGCGAGCGGCGACGGTGCCATGGCAGTGCGGTGTGGTGCACTGGTGCTCGTTAGCAGCGGCGGCGTCTCCGTGAGCGTGCTATGCCTGAACTAATGGTCTACTATTGTGGCTGTGCTATACTCCTTCTGTCCCAAAAAAACGAATTCTTCGGTTTTCGTGTCCAACGTTTGACCATCCGTTTTATTTGAAAATTTTTTAGAAAATTAGAAAAAAAATTAGTCACACGTGAAGTACTATTCATGATTTATCATCTAATAAAAACAAAAATATCAACCGCAAAAAAATTTAAATAAGACGAAGAGTCAAAAATTGAAGGTAAAAAGTGAAAAATTGGTTTATTTTGAGACAGAGGGAGTACAGGGTTAGGAGCTAATGGGCTAATGGACCGACGGGAGTATGTGGGCTTTCTGAAATTTCCATGAACTTGGCTCGCTGGGCTTTCGGAATTTTCTAGAAATTTTCGAAAATTTCCGGCCTAATACGGAATTCTGACAAAACGGTCGAAAAAATGCATTATCATTTCTGTTTAACTTTACCGTTACCATTTTTGTTTCTGAGCATTACCGTTACTAGCTAAAATGGTCGAGAAAATAAAAACAACAGCCGGTATGGTCGGGATTTTCCATACCGTTTTCAACCCTAGTCAACGCGTAGGGCGACAGCGAGCTCGGAGCACCCGGTAGTGGGACCTCTAGGTCGATTGAACGAAGATCAGCTTGACAGAGGCCATAGAGAGGACTGATGGGGACGAGAGGAGGAGAAGAAGAGGGCGCCAACACATGCAGAGATCGAGGGAAGGAGAGGCGGGAGCGAGGCGGAGTGGCGGTGGGGAAAATGGCAGATTTTTCTTCTTCTGCGACCAGACGGTGCAGGGCGAGCGCACGAGTTTGCCGCACGACGGGTCATGTCACGTGGCCCAATCACACACAAGAGACTGACCCAAAATTCATATTTAGGAGATTACAGAGTCATTCATCCTATCAAATCAAATGGCAGTGATGAACGATACAAAAGAAGTTTTTCAACTTTTTTTCCTCCTTACCGATTTTCAAGAAAGATAGGTCCTTAGCTTTTTACTTCTATTTATATTTATAAGCCAAAATTTAAATTTTCAGTCTTAAATTTGGAGTTAATTTTTCATCATAGTTTATTTTTAGTTTACCTTTTGACCTTGAGTTTAGATCACCAAGAATATATATATATAAGTTTTGTTCACAAACTATTTTTTTTATTTGTAAATATATGATTTGGTAACACCCAAAATTTCTACCGAAAGCATGGGACCTGGCCCTGGCCCGGGCCCAGAGCCTAAAATTGCATACTGAGGCCCATTTATCAAGTCCCCTATGCTCGAGCCCAATGTATAAAGTTCAAAAATAGAATGGACGTGCTGGCCCAAGGCCTAAAATAAAACGTTCATGCGAAAGGAGGATTGGATTTGGAGTAGTGTGTTTTCTTGGCAAAACGTGTGCATCCCAAATAGGAAAAATTCTACCAGGTTTCTAAACTCGAAGCCAAGTTTATTTTTCGTCCTTAAATCCGAATACCAGAAATGTGTATCCCTAAACTTATAAAATCCGCTCAGAAAAGGTCCCTCAACAGTATTGACCCACTTTTTGACCGGTTTTACTGACATGGCGTCCGTTGGACCCCACATGTCAGGTTTTTTAATTTTTTTCTCTCTCTCTTTCTCTCCCTTCCTCTCCTCTCTCTTCTTTCTCTCTCCTGTCGCTCACGAGAAAATTACATATCTACCATCGTAAACGAAGGGATTCGCTGAAATACCATTATGTAAATGGGCTTCGCCCAAATGCCATCCAAATGCTGATGCGGTTTGCTATTTTACCATTTTTGCTGTTAACTCCATTTTAGTGTTTTTTTCCTAATTTGGCCCTCCCAACTCATGTCCTCCATTTATGTCACACATACGCTATTTGCTCCTAATTTTTCTTTATCGCACAAGAGGCATGCGAGGTTGATGCTCTCTATTTTTCTCATCGCACAGGACGGCATATTTTCTTTTTTTATTTGTCGCATGCGTATTTTTTCTCCATTCTCACTGTATTTTTTATTTACTTATTTTTGACAAATAAAAAAAATACAATCATGTGCAATGAGAAAAAATGGAGAGCATCAACGTTGCATGCCTCTTGTGCGATACAGAAAAATTGAGAGCAAATAGCGTACGTGTGACACAGATGGAGGAAATGAGTTGGGTGGGGCAAATTAGGAAAAAAAACACTAAAATGGAGTTAACAGCCGAAATGTTAAAATAGCAATTCGCACCAGTATTTGGATGACATTTAGACGAAGCTCATTTATATAATAGCATTTAAACGAATCCCTCTGTCGATGGTAGGTATGCAATTCTGTCGCCGCTCACAATCCACAACCGTTTGCTCGCCGCCGGGTGGCGGTCTGTGGCACGCGTTGTCCGCCATCCGCGCGCAGCTCGTCGGCCGGGGGCGTTGTCGAAGTGGGAGAACCCTCGCCATCGGGCCCTCGGCGGCGGTCTCGCGTTCCGCCCGCGCCATTCAGCTTCCGTCGGAGGTACGAGTGGCGAGGTACCACGTCCACGACCTTTTCTGTTGGGAAATGATGATCAAATTGCACATACTTGACAATTCGAGGGAGATTAGGTAACAGCAAAACTCATACTCCACCATTAGATCATACGTGAAGCAAACAAAAAAAAGCTAACCATACAAATATAATCCTGTAGAACTACACCTATTTACACCGATACGATAACCAAACCGTGTGCATTCAGTGCATATTGTGATAAATGCTAACCAATTGTTTGCTACTGCTGCTAACTAATGTCATTTTTAATCTGATATTCACCGAAACCCCATATAAGATGCCAATTTCATATAAAAATCAGCAATTCGATCGAAACAGGAACACGCGCATAATCCCATTTGAATCCAACCGTGACAGTAACAGTAAGAGAACAGAGAAGCGGACATATACGTGAAATCGACGTCACTACTAGAAAAATAACTTATTGCCACCAATTTATTACAACGAAAAATAATTCGTGCCAATATATTATACTATTACAATAATAATTTTTCTGTAGCAAATAACTATATTTTATTGCAACGATTTACGATCGTTGTTTTATTCAGTATTTTTGTTGTGATAAAAAATAAGCTATCACCACAAAAAACATGTTCTATCGCCACAATTTTAATTTATGTGCCAATTTGTATAGTACATGATACTCTTTACTATTTTCTATTGCCACGATTAACAAATTCGTTACAACAAAAAAATATCATCTCATAATTTAAATTATTCTTTTCATATGGACACAGATTAGGATACATTTTGTATAAAATTTAGAGCTCTACAACTTAAATTTTTCATTTGAAATCTTTTAAATACTCAAATTCATGATTCAAATCTCAGATAGGAATGCTCAAATAGAATGATATGCATTTTTAAATAAATTGATATGTAGGTGAGTTGGTAAAGTATAGTGTGTGTGAGGGAGAGATCTTAGGTTCAAATCCTATCCATAACAAAATTTAAAGTGTTGTAATACATTTTTTTGCCACATTCATTTTATGCAATATCAAAATTTGTTATAACTAAATAAAAATCGTTGCAATAACCTATTACTACGCTATTTATTGTCACGGCTAGCAACGATTTTAATTCATGCAATATCAAAATTTGTTACAACTAAATAAAAATCGTTGCAATAATATATTACTACGCTATTTATTGTCACGGCTAGCAACGATTTTAAGATTGTTAACATGTATCTATCGTCACGATTTTAGTATTGATGCTACAAATATTTTTCATGACGATAAATTAGCATTTGCGTCGCGGTGGGAGAACGACGTGAAGATGTCGGTGAAGACGAAGAGCGGGCGGCCGCCGGGCCCGTCGTCGAGCGCAGGGTCATAGGTCGGGGCAACGAGTACGTGGGTAGTTCGAACTCCACATCAAGGTCGTTGGCCCCCACGCAGCCGCCGCCGCCCTCGATGTCCCCCGCCGCGTCCTCATCCAATGCCACGCCGCGTTGGGTCCTTGGCCAGGACCCTTGCCGTGGTTCGTCTTGACCCCCGCCGGCTTCCGCCCACCCTTGGCCTTCGCGTACGACCGGAGCGAGCTGGGGTGGCGGCAGCGGCCGGCGAGTGGCGCGGATGGCGGACGATGCGCGCCACGGACCATCGCGCGGCGGCGAACACACGGCCATGGGCTGTGAGCGACGGGAGAGAGAAAGAAAAGAGAGAGGAGAGGAGGGGAGAGGGAGGAGAGGAAGGGAGAGAAAGAGAAAAAAAATTAAAATAATCTGATATGTAAGAACTATCGAACGTCACGTAAGTAAAATCGGTTAAAAAAAGAGATTAATACTGTCGAGAAACCTTTTTTGAATAGATACTATGAGTTTAGGATATATATTTCTATATTCTGATATTCTGATTTAAGGACGAAAAATAAACTCAGCTTCAAGTTCCAGGATCTCTTATAGACTTTTTCCTCCCAACTAAAATAAAAAAGGCCGAAAGGCATGCAGAAAGTGATGAGCACTCTCGTGCGGCCGTCTACTATCCCAGGTTTGCTCAAATTCACATTTTAACAAATTAAGGGAAGATTATTTGTTTAGTTTAGTTTAACTAGAAGGGCGGATGCGTTTGATTCGTGGACGAGATGAGTTGGGTTGGCTCCATCCCTAGATTATAGGATAGGTTGATTCTATTTTTCTTTGGTTGGATGGATGGGTTGGATCCTATTTTTTATTTGGTGGAGGGGATAAGATGGGATGGATTGGACATGTTTTTTGTTTGGTTGAAGGAATGAGATGAGATAAAGGTTACCTCTCATATTCAAAATAAAATATTAAATACTAGGATTAATATATGAATAACCTAAAGTAACCTAAAGTAATTGAATGTATATTTATACAAGTAATATATTTTAAATAAATTTAATAAATAAAATGGACACCCTCTGTGCGTCGTGGTCGTCTTGGGACGGATCCGTCCCTCTGTTTTGGTGGGATGGTTTGGACCTGGATCTAAGAGGAATATTCCTTTTCTGGGTCCAACCCATTCCACCCATCCACCAACTAAACAGGGTCAGAGATGGCTTAGCTCTGTTCCAACCCATCCTGTCCCTGGAACCAAACACATTCTAAGGCATCAGTCAGGGTAGAAACGGTTAGGTTCAACCGGTTTACCCCCTTGAACTTATCGGTAATATGCTCTCCCCTAGTAGATTTAAAATGTGCTCATAGAATTTAATGGATCAACTGGTTCTAAACCTAATAATGTATGATCAAGGATTCACACTTCAAAATTATTAAATTTAACTAAAATTTGATGGGATGGTTTATTATAGTTATATAAAATTTGATCCATTTCTACGACCAGATATGCCTCTTGTATTATTTTTGGGTTACCTTATCATGGATAACCTATCCCACAAGGCAACAATGAGCTCGTTATGGATTGACTCTATTAATAAACTATAGGTTCCTAGACCCAATAAAAAAGGTTTATGTTGATTAATGTCCTAACCATTCCCATCCGAGGCATCAACGTTAATGACACGGCTCCTATCTATATAGTCATGCTCAAGTGAATGGGTATAACACATATATTTGCTTAGGTATCTATAGTATATTAATCATTAGATAATATATGTAACAATATATATGGATAATTTTGCTTTTAACTCTATTTTTATCTATGCGGTAGAAAATCCTATATGACATCTTCTCCCTTATGTTGACATCATATTATTGTTTGTGTCCGAGATATTTAGGTTACTATGCCGTAGAAAAACTTAGAATGTTTCTTTTCACATGGTCCCATCCCTAAATGGATATGGTTATGTTTCTTATATCCTTTCAATTGTGACATGCATATATATATATATATATATATATATATATATTATATATATATATGTATATGTATATTTAATGGTTGGTTAACTTGGGTTGGGCAAAGAAAAGGGCCTAAGAGCATCTCCAAAAGACTAGCCAAAATTTATCTCTCCAAATCCTAATTTAGCTATTCATGTTAAAAGATTCCAGCCAAATTGATGTAAGTTCCAACAAGCTAGCCATCTTCACTTGCTAAATACTAACTGACATGTGGACCTAATCAGGTTTAACTATTGAGATGAGGCAGGAGAGACTAGCCAAATTTGATTATTGAGAGAAAAAAATTAGCCGTTCCAACAGTCTATCATGTTAGATAGCTTTTTTTCTTGGAGATTGTTTTTTACCCAATAGCTAAAATTCGACCTAGCTACTAGTCTCTTACAGATGGTGTAACTTGTTAAAATTGAGAAAGAGATCAAGAGAACCAGAAGAAAAAAAAAAGCCAAAGACGAAACCTGATGGGACATACTCACTCTGTACCAAAAAAACCAATTCTTTGCTTTTCATGTCCAGCGTTTGATCATTCATCTTATTTAAAAAAAATTAAAAATTTTAAAAAAATTAGTCACACTTAAAGTACTATTTATGATTTATCATTTAATAAAAACAAAAATATTAATCATATTTTTTTAAAATAATACAAAGAGTCAAACATTATACCTAGAAAATAAAAGATTAATTTATTTTGAGACGAAAGAGCAGAATAAAGCCTAGAGAGGACGAGGAGATAAAACGGGGCGAGCACCGCAGGTGGGCCCCACCCGTCAGAAGATCGATGGTGCAGGTTCCCCGCCTTATCCTCTCCCGGATCCCCGAGCCCCCACACTTCACTCCCACTCTGCCACTCAGCTCAGCCTCAGCTGCGTCGGCGTCGCTGTGGCCGTGGCTGGCTGGGTCAGTGGGTGGGTCGGCGTAGTAAAAACAAAAGAAAAAAAAAAAGATCATCGCATACGTACCCCGCACGCGCGCGAGCGACGTCCTCGGCGAGAGGCGGAGGCAGAGCTGAGCGAGGATTTTTTTCCCTGATGAATTCCGGCGGCCGGACCGTCCTCTCGTCGCCGCTCTTCGCCAGCTCGTCCCCGGCCTTCCTCCGCAGCGGCAGCGCCTCCTCCTCCTGCTGCTGCTCTTCCTCCTCCCCCTCCCCCTCCCCCTCCCGCGCCACAGGTATATATATGTGTCCGGCCTCCACGTCCGGCGCCGGCGCCTGTCTCATGGATCAGCCTGATCAGCTCTGGCTTCTTTCTGGTTCTCGCAGTAATCCCCATGGTGCATGACAACGCCGGCGGGCGAGCGTCCACGGCGTGCCACTACTCGCCGTCGCTGGTGGCGGCGGAGGAGCAGCTCCATGGCCGCTCCAAGGACGCCGTGTCGCCGCTCATGGGCGAGAAGGCCCTGCTGGAGCTGCTACTGGACATGGTTCGTTTCGTTCGGTCTTACTGATCAAACACAGCAGAATTTCTTTTCCTTTTCAGATTTTCACCTTGCACTTCTCTGCATTTCGATCAGTGGCTCTGCTTCTTGTTACCTACCCAGCGCTAATTACTCTAATTAGTTCGTTGCTTTGATTGGTTTGTTTGTTTCTTCGAATTAAGGCTTTGGAACAGCAGGGCACACAAGGGAAGAAGCTGTCAAGTACTGAAGAGAGGGAAGAGAGCGAGCTCGACAGCTATTTGAGGGATGACAAAAGCCACATCTTTTACCATCCAGATTTCAGGTAAAGTTTCCTAGCTATTTGCAACTCCCTGTAGCTTCCATGTGGTTTCTTTTTTTGTTTGTTTGTTTTTTGATAAAGTAATGTGTGCGTAGAATCTGTTTTGAATGCTTGAACTGATCTCAACCGTGTGATTCTTGGCAGTGAAGGGGATGGCTCTACTTCTGTGAGCTCTTCACCACTGTCTGCAAATTCTGGAGATAGTTCAGATCTTGGTACAGCTTCAGCGACTCTGACAAAGGAGGTGGCATTGTTAGCTGAAGAATCACGCACTTCAGGCACCCAATTGAATGCATCACACATTTACAGGTTCCTCTCCCAAATGCCTAGAACTCTGGTTCTTGTTGTGACAAAAGGTTGCAGCATATGTTGGCTAGCAGAAGTGCAGAACTACCAACTCCATTGTTCTATAATGTGTGGCCATTGTGTGTAGGACCAGTTTGGATTCGAGCAAGTCAAGTGAAGAACTGCAGAGCAAGGGGCAAGTGTTCATCAGATCGACAAGGTCTCTCGAGAGGAGATCCAAGAGACGGATCGCTCCTCGAGCAGCGATCACAGATGTTTCCTGCAGTGTTGACAATTCGAAGAAGAAAGAGAAGTCAAAGAAGTATGGCAGAGTTCTTGATCCAGATGAGCCTTTCAGGCTGTTCCTAAGAGATCGGGAGACGACAGAATTCTTGACAGCAAAAGAGGAGAGACATTTGTTCAGTAAAATACAGGCAAGCCTACTTTTTTGTCCTGTCATTTTGTTTCCACAACTGCTCACATAAAACACTCATCATCTCTGATTCAAAGTTGTGATAATTCCATCAGATTCTCATGAAACTAGAGGAGGCACACCGGAAGCTAGAAGTTCAGTGTGGCCGCGAGCCGACACTGGCAGAGTGGGCTGAGGCTGTAGGGATGAGCAGCAAGGAGCTGCAGTCCTCCATACGCACCGGAAGACGGTGCCGAGAGAAGATGGCTCGCTCAAACTTCAGGCTTGTCATACATGTAGCTAGGAAGTATGAAGGATATGGTCTTGACATCCAGGACCTAGTTCAGGTTCCATTCACTCTCTCTCTCTCTCTCTCTCTCTCTCTCTCTCTCTCTCTCTCTCTCTCTCTCTCTTGGACTGTGCTTGTTTGGAAATCCCATGCCATGATGTTTCATGCTGCAAATGTCTGGTCCTTTGTTTGTAGGATGGATGCTGTGGGTTGATGAAGACCTTTGAGAAGTTCAATCCAAGCAAGGGCTGCAGATTCCCGACATACGCGTATTGGTGGATACGCCAATCGATTAAGAAGTCAATTTTCAAGAATTCAAGACTAATCCGATTGCCAGTAAGCACAGAAACTTTCCGTAATGCTATGCCATATTCTGCATCTCAATGATCGGGAGAAACCAGACACGGCCATCTGTGTCATTCAGAGCATTTTTTTTCTGAATGCTTAATGAGTTTCTGATGTGCCCTGATGGACCTTTTGCAGGAGAGTGTGTATGCACTGCTGAGAAAGGTCGGCAAAGCGAGGATGGAATGCATCATGGAAGGGGAGCAACCCACCAACGCAAACGTCGCAAGGCGTGCCGGGATCACCATCGAGAAGCTAGCGAAGCTCCGTGCGAAAACCCGAAAACCCCGGTCGATGCAGGATCATGTCTGGTCAGATGAGGGGGTCACCTTCCAGGTACAGCCATTGTTTTCTGCCACAGTCTAGTTTTGCACCTGCAATGCAAACAGCTGAATCATCAAATTGGTCTCATCATGATGATCCACTGAAAACCGTAGAACTGAAACTGAAACTGAAACTGAAACTGCAGGAGATCACAGAAGACCCCAATGTGGAGCCCCCTGACCTGAGTGTGGACAGGATGATGATGAGGCAGCAGGTGAGGGACTTCCTGGGGATCCTGAGCCCCAGGGAGAAGGAGATCATCGAGCACCGGTTCGGTATCCACGACGGCGAGCCGAAAACGCTGCATGTCATCGGCGACATGTTTGGGCTGTCCAAGGAGAGGATCAGGCAGCTGCAGAACCGGGCGCTGCAGAAGCTGAAGACGAGCGCGTCCACGCAGGGGTTCGATGTTTACTTTGATTTGCTAACCTGAAGAAGTAAAGAGTCCAAGCGGCTCATGCCCAGTGGGTTTATTCAGACTTTCAGTTAAGTTTGTCCATACAAAACGGCAGAAACAAACATACACACACACTGTAGCTTACTAGACATGTATGTATTACACATTTGTGCTACACACCCAGTGACAGGTACTGTACAGCAGTACAGGTATAGTGCTAGAATTGGAGAAAGAAGTAGAGCATGTGGTACACGGATTCAGAATTTTCAGATGGCACCTTTTTTGCTTATGGAAGCAAAATCAATTTCCCAGCAAAGCTCCTGCTGGTGCATATACTGATACTGCAAGTCTGCAAAGCAAACCCCTTGTAATTAAGGACACATTTACATGTTTTTACATTTGATTTGAGCTGGTCAGGCACTGTAATTAATAATGGAACAAGAATTCTATTCACATAGTTTTAGTACCTTTCACTGATTATAGGGGTGTTCTCAGACTTCTCGTATTGTATTCTTTTAATTGGCACTATTGACAAGTTACCCAATTAGAATTGCAGCATTTAATGACAATCAGGATTGACAGAGGCCAACAGGCACATTTGAAAGGAACCAGTACTTCTGTAAGGTCGATATGCCTATTTCTTATGACATGATAGAGCTACATCGTTCTGTTCTACCTACAGTACAGATGCGATACATGTAACTGTCAGAGGCAGGCAGTTAGCGACAGCGGAGGAGATGCTCCTGCACATAATACTACACAGAAAGCGCCTACAGTCAGGCTACCATGGCAAGATGAGACTTATCATGGGCTAGAGACTTTGGTAATTACTAAACACAAGACTACAAGAGACATCGATGACGGGTTGACATCATGGCATGCCTTGGATAGCTGGAGGTTGACACGAACATATACTACACCTCTGCAGCCGCAGAATGAACCGCCTCACGCTCAGCATCCAAGCCACTTAGCCTCCTGTTATTGTAAGAATCCAGAAATTATAGGAGTTTCGGCCTGTAGCTTAAAGAAGGTACTCCTACATCAAACTTAGCAACTTACCTTGGTTTATCGGACTTTGTGAAATGCTTGGACATGAGGGACGCCTGCACATTCATTTCCCAACTGCATGTTAGTCAAGGGCAGCTACATTTGTGCATGTCAACTATAAACTGGAACTGTCATTACCATGTTCAACATCATCGACATTCAGAAATTGCATGAAAAGATTAATACACAGCATACCTGCTCCTGAATAATGCTTCTAGCTTCAACCAGTTGAGCTTCAAGCTCAAGCTCCCGCTCAGTAGCTTCTGATGTCACTTCGGCACCTTTTTGGGCATCTTGAAGTTGTGTCATTCGGGCCTGCATAGTAAAATTTGTTTTTACAAAGTTGGAAGGACAGTGAATTAATGATGAAGGTTTGCATGCTGGAGCATCACTCATGAGGGGTTATAAGTTGTCTTATTCAGTGGTTCTACCTTTATTGAAGCCATTTTAGTGCGTAAACTCTCTTCTATCTGGTCTCGAGCCATGTGAAAGGGCAAGTCAAAGACATCCTGACAGGAGGAACCACAAATAAATCAAAGGGTGATCATGTGCATACGTCATGTTACACAAAATACAGTTCTTTTTAATTCAACAAATGCAGAAAACCATCCAGATTTTTTAGAAGAATGAGTGAATACCGTCTTGCCACCAAGTGGGGACTGAGGAGATCCTGCCTCTTGTCGTCCATTGCCCGCAACAGCTGGCTGTGAAACTCCGTTTGGAGCATTCAGGAACTCACGCATGTCCATCTAAAGAAAAGCATTATTACTCAGAAATGCACACTTTTGAAAACGTCAAATGTGCATATGACGAATGATGTACAAAAGAGAAGCCGTTGTAGTAAATAGTTGCCTTTCTACCACTGAGATCTAAGGAATGCATGGACAAACCTTATAAAATGTACTTTAGCGTATACTAGTATATGGACTCACGCATTAGCACGACTATAATCATCCAATTAACTATGGTGTGTAAGAAAATCTATTAGGGCCACGTTCGGGGTGAAGGGTAGGTAAGTTAACTTGTCTGGCACGAAAAACGTAGTAATAGATTAGTACATGATTAATTAATTATTAAAAAATATATAATAGATTAATATGATTTTTCAAAATAATTTTTCTATAGAAATTTTTTGCAAAAAATACATCGTTTACCAGTTCGAAAAGCGTGCACGCGAAAAACGAGAGGGGTAAGTTAACTTACCCTTACGGCCGAACGCGGCCTAGGTGATAATATATAATTGAAGTGTATAAAGTGTTTAGAGGATTTTGAAAATTAATTTAGTATGAAGCAGAATATGCAAGCACTGGTAGGAAAGAATAACGGTAATAGTCTTA
Organism: Oryza brachyantha; assembly: GCF_000231095.2. Lineage (NCBI taxonomy): Eukaryota > Viridiplantae > Streptophyta > Magnoliopsida > Poales > Poaceae > Oryza > Oryza brachyantha. The sequence goes on from NC_023170.2 coordinate 4,875,332, forward strand.
TCCTCCTCTAATATTTCATTTATCATTCCTTTTTAGCAAAATTATTTTCAACAAGTCCAGGCACAACATAAATATATTTATCTTGGCCTGTAATAAATAAATATATACTAAAATTGTGAAATTTATTGTAGAAACCAAAATCATAGAATCATGTTCATGCGACTGTAACCTAATGTATTCGCATGTTTATTTATAGCAAATAATTTAGGTAAAAGTTATTTGCAGAACATAGTTTGTACCAATTTTTTTGGGTTTTAACCAAAAATATTATCATAGAAAAATAATTTACCATACATTTCTAAATACACCATCTGTGACAATATTGTAAATAGACAGAATTATGAGATACTAAACCAATCTTTTAGCTGAAAGAAAAGTAAGTGTACTGGTGGGTTAAGTTTTTTCCAACTTTTACTCCATCGTTTTTCATGTGCACGCTTCCCGAATAGCTAAACGTTGTGTTTTGTAAAAAATATATATATAAATGACTTTAAAAACATGTATAATCTATTTTTCAAGTTTTCTGTAAAACTTAATTAATTATGTACTAACATGTCACTCCGTTTTGTGTGCTAGGGGAAAAAGTTTCCAACCCCTACTAACATGTCACCTGGAATTTTGACATTCTAGCCCTTTTTGAAAACTTATTTTACAAACAGACCTTTAGAAAAACTTATTCTATGAAGGGATCTTTTTGACCGCATCAACGTCACGACGCCAATGATATTGGCGTGGTCAAAAAGATCCATTCGTAGAATAAGTTTTTTCAAGGGTCTGTTTGTCAAATATGTTTTTAAAAAAGACCAAAATATCAAAATTGCAGAACATGTCACTCCGCTGGATAGGTATGTGTTTGAAAGGGTTGCTGGCTTTGCCCCTTGGCTCATTGAATGTATAGTAGTAGCATTGAAGCTCACTCGTTGGAATATGAACAGCTTGATCCAGGCATTGAGCCCATCATCCACTCTCTCCGTTCCTAGTCCACTTTAGTTGCTTATGAGGCGATACTTTTTTCCCCCGACTATTCTAGTAGTCACTTAGAGCAAGTTTAATAGTAGAGCCAACTCTTAGTTGCAAGTTTATCTTAAAGCTAACATGTATAGTAAATTAGCTCTACTATTTTTCTCCTATCTCTTTCTTCCACCTATGCATTTAATGCACATATCTTGGAGCATGTGTAGAGCTAGCTCTTGCATGAGAGCTAACACTTCAATTTTTTTCTCTCTCCTCCACATATGCTTATAACGGTTAACCTACTATTATACTTGCTCTTATGTGCAGAATAGTTTTTTACCATCCATCTGATCTGACGGTTGTAATATGTTATCTTTTTTTTTCTGAATCCAACAGCCACTATTTTGTTGCTGACGTGGCTCATCCTTGTGATATTTTGAGGTTCTCTTTTCACCTAGAGAGATTTATCTAGCAAGAAAGGAATAATATAATGTGGAAATGGAAACCCTTTATGGTTTTACCTGCATTGAACGCAATAGGGCTCGCAGATCAGCATTTTCTTGCATCAGCTCTTGCTTCTTCACCTCATATGCATCAACCTGAATGTTCACTGAGGTACATCAGAATATATCCAATCAGTTACCCAGTATGCAACATAGAGATGTATAACATAATGCTTACAATCATTTTGTAATAATCATTGTCATTCTTTTTTCCGTTCCAAGTTCCACGCTGCCGACCTTCTTTCTGTTAATTAAACTGAAGGGTCAATAAAACAGCCTCGATAAAAGAGTCCCACTTTAGACTATCAATATGAAGATGGTATAGAAGCATAAGCACCTGCAACAAGTTCATTATTTCCATTCCTGAACGTGATGATTCCTTTTTCTTCTCCATCAATACCTGGTTTAGCTTCTCCTGCAAAAGAGCTGCAGGTCAACCTATGCAGATAATTTGAATTTAATCACCATACTAGGTCTGTAATGTACAGCGAACAGCATACCTGCAATTTGATGTACTCTTTCTCTTTCTTCTTCATTTCATGAATTTGCTGGGTACGTACTTGCTACAAGAAAAATACAAAGCAAGATAGGGTCCCATCAGTTTACAAGGTAGTACATTGCCCAAAAACAAAACAAGCAAAATCAACAGATTGAACTTCAAAAAAGACTGGCAAAGATAATTCTACCTGGTTCCCTATAACCATTTTTTGAAATTCATCGCGTTCCTGTTGCAGCTTATCAATCTGAGCCTTCAAAGTTGCAGTGTTTTTGGCCTCCTGGTGGTCGGGAGAAATGAATAGAATTTCAAGGTTGCAAAGAATACAAAGTACAAACAAGTTGAAGAAAAACAAACCGTTCTAGTCAATGTGGCCAGCTCTCGATCTTTTGCAGCTAATTGAGCATCCATTCTTTCAATCTTAGCTTCTAGTCTAGAAATATCAGACTGCATACTGAACATTGTAAGATGTGAGTCATGTATCCATTAGGCAAATATATCTCAGTGATTAAGTGAAGTAACACTGGGTAGAACATTATAAACAATCAAATGCTACAATCCATTGCATAAATGATGTCACCCCATTGGATGGTAACATACTTGTGGAAATCAGAGTGTAATGGACTTATGTCCATGTAGGACACAAACTGACCAAAAAAAATTGGTAGGACATCAAAAATGTTGCTATCAACTTCATTAGTTTTAACACCAACTGAATAGCAAGCAAATACATAGGACTGAGCAACAAGGGATTTCTGCTAACGTGGACCTAACTGACACAGATGGGAAGCTAAAGAAGCCTTATAGCACATCAGCACTGTGAAGGAATAGATCCTGAACAAATAGTACTAAATGGATGCAATTAATGATGACAAAAGGACAAAATATTTAGTTGTTAGGTGCACCTAATTACATGACAATATCATAATGCATAATTCACATTGTCGGCAGGTTATATTAGACAGACAGAAGATAGTAGTAATTGTATTTACAATTTACACAGGTTGAGGCTGGAGAAAAACGAGATTACAAGGCCAAAAGTCCAAAAGGAACCATTAGTGGAAGAGAATGAGTAAAGGAGATGAAAGAAAAAAA